>NW_006239248.1:584114-591612 GCF_000226075.1 Solanum tuberosum | reverse complement strand
TTTTGTGGGTATTTGTGTTGATTTAATAAATTATGTGTGTTAGTTTGAATGGGTAATTATAGGTATTTATAAGTTCAAATGAGGTATGGACCATGAAATTATGTTTTTCTATATCCGAAACTAAAATCTAAAGCCAAAATTATGAACGTTTGAAGTTTCTCTTATTTACAACTACACTAGTCTCTGGTAAAATGGTCATGCTTTACTTTAAATATTAAATGATACAAAATTGGTGGCATTTGAAAGAAAACTCATTGACCTACAATTTTCATATGTCATGGCTCACTTAATTCATTTCGTACTAAAAGATATGGTAGTATACAATGTTTGCCTTCAAGAGAGGCACATATTGATTGCATGTAGTTTTTTGACCAAAATTTTTTGTGGGTGTTTGTGATGATGTAATAAATTATGTGAGTTAGTTCGAATGGGTAATTATAGGTATTTATAAGTTCAAATGAGGTAAGATAAATACCTATACCAAACCCCCCGGACGCAATCCATATATTTACTTCTTCATATGCCTATTCAAATTATTATATCCCAAAACTTTTTCACTACACCCTTTGATCGTGATAGGTAGAATCAAGTATCAACTAATACTGAATGGTGAACCCAAATGATACATATGCAACAATTGTTCGCTTTTGTTGATTATTTTTCTTTTTTTATATAATTTTTAATGATTTTAAGTTTTTTTTCTTTTTGCAGTATTTGTTCAGCGTATTGTGGCTGTCTTTTAATTCTGAATAAAAAAAAAAAAAATTAAATATTTGATAAATGATACATATGCAACAATTCTTTTAAACACCTATTTTACCAATCTTCTTAATGAATTTTTATTGTAATAAAAATTAAACGTTATATGATTATCTTTCTTATATATCTTTATCCATTCAATGTATTATCCGAAATTGATACAGATTTTATGAAAATATCATTCAGCTGTAAGCATCATATTGTACTAAAATATCGCATATAATTATATAAGTTTTTTTAAAAATATCATATAATTGGTATATGACATTTAGAAAAATTCAAAGATAAAAATTAAAAATTTGAATAACATGCCTACAATTTGATATTCAAGTGATTAAAACTTTTTAGTTTTATGCTTAACATTATCATGATCATACGACTTTTCTTAGTTATATTTTGTTTTAATGCAACGATTAAATTTTCTTATATCTTTATTATTCTAACAAGAGGATAATATGAATAGGTTATGTATGATGTTGAATAACTTTGAATAACATTCTCTCAAATAAAATTTATTATATTATCTTATGATAAGTAAAAATTAGAAATTGTTAATAAATGGGAAAATGCATAAGTATCCCCCAGCTTATGCCCTTTTTGATCTGCCCAGGGGAGCTGGTTTTTCGTATTCAGGACAGTAATCCTGTAAAAGACACCAATCACAAGAATTAAAAACTCGAGCCTTCCCAAGGGCCAGGGGCGGCTCTAATAAATCGGTGGCCTAAAGCAAAATCCGAATGGAGGCCTTAAATTCGAATATATATTTTTTATGAAGTTTATTATAGCCAATTATTTTAATCTTTCTTGAGACATAGTACTCATAATTTGTCAAACTTCTATTACTTCCTTGCTCTTTTATGAAAAAATTATATTTTCTACAAATTATACGCGATATTTAAAAAAAATAATATGTATAACCTATTGTATTTTTAAAAAATGAGGCCCCTCAAATTTTGGGGCCTAAGGCAGTTGCTTTTTTTTCAAAGCTGTAGAGCCGCCACCCGGCCACTCATCATTTTTCTCACGAAAAGTTAAGAGGCTACTACTTACCAGATCAGCATGCATTTTCTTGACAAATGTTTTGAAGGTTCTGAAGTTCCTACTTTGAAGGAGTTTTTCAGATAATCGAAGGTAAGTCAGCCCAGCCATTTTTAGTTTTGGTGGACCATTTTTGTTGATACCATTTGGTCTAGCGTTGAGAAGGATTTGGTTGTAGGCATAGCCGTCATATCTTGCAAGTGCATTCTCACCTGCTACATCAATGTTCTCTTTCCAGCCAACACTCAAAACCTGTACATAATCAGGTAAAGTCTTGATTAATAGCAGTCCATAGCTAGTTGTTCGCAAAAAAATGTTAGTCTTTCCTCTGTAAAATTTGGTCTCACAGAACTGGTACTCCCTCCGTCCCAGTTTAAGTGGTCTTACTTTCAATTTTGATCTGTCCCAAAACGAGTGTTTCTTTCTATATTTAGTAAGCTTTCCAATTCCAACGTTCTACATGACAAGATTAAGACCGCGAGATTTAAAGGACTATACACATGCATCTTTAATTTTAGACCACAAGATTCAAAGTACATATCCCCTTTCATAAACTTTAGGCCACTTAAATTGAGACGGAGGGAGTATAAGGTTAAGTCACAGTTTGTCCAAGATGTACACTGGATGCTAAAATGGTATAAAACATGCAACTCTCTTTTCTAACCTGTTGAACTAGCTCTTGAGGGCCAGACTTAGCATAAGCTGGATGTTCTGAATTCCTCATCTCAAGGCAAGTGAAATGGAAGGTACCATAGTGCCTCGATAACATCCTTGCTATTGATCTATAACCATCTCAATCATCCAAATTATAAAATCCTGCTGTTAGCTCTGCAACAAGGCTGGCATCTTTGTACCACCAGTGAATTCCAGCTACCTGCTTGAGCAAAATTGACAGAAGGGAAACTTCTGTTAGCTTGTACTGTCAAAACTCGAAAGTGATCAATAATGCAAAGACTAAAGAATTTCCAGGTGGATGAAGACTTGCTTTAACTGATAGCTTCACTTTGTATCCCAGGGAAGCTTTGTTTGCTTCATCAAGGATCTGATCTCCGAGAAGCAGTAGCTTGCTAGAGTACCTATAATTACCCATCCGACTTATAAATACCTATAATTACCCTTTCGAACTAACACACATAATTTATTAAATCATCAAAAACACCCACAAAAAAATTTGGTCAAAAAACTGCCTGCAATCAATGTGTGCCTCTCTTGAAAGCACACAATGTATACTACTATATCTTTTAGTACGTAATGAATTAGGTGAGCCACGACATATGAAAATTGTAGGTCAATAAGTTTTCTTTCAAATTCCACTAATTTTGTATCATTTATTGTTTAAACTAAAGCATTATGACCATTTTACCAGAGACTAGTGTAGTTGTAAATAAGAGAAACTTCGAACATTCATAATTTTGGCTTTGGATATTAGTATTGGGTATAGAAAAACTCTATCTCACGGTCCATACCTCATTTGAACTTATAAATACCTATAATTACCCATTCGAACTAACACACATAATTTATTAAATCATCACAAACACCCACAAAAAATTTTGGTGAAAAAACTACATGCAATCAATGTGTGACTCTCTTGAAGGCAAACAATGTATACTACAATATCTTTTAGTACATAATGAATTAGGTGAGCCATGGCAAATGAAAATTGTAGGTCAATGAGTTTTCTTTCAAATGCCACCAATTTTGTATCATTTAATATTTAAAGTAAAGCATGACCATTTTACCAGAGACTAGTGTAGTTGTAAATAAGAGAAACTTCGAACGTTTATAATTTTGGCTTTAAATGTTTCGGCAATAAAAAAACTCTATTTCATGGTCCGTACCTCATTTGAACTTATAAATACCTATAATTACCCATTCGAACTAACACACATAATTTATTAAATCATCACAAAAACCCACAAAAAATGTTGGTCAAAAAACTATATGCAAACAATGTGTGCCTCTCTTGAAGGCAAACAATATATACTACCATATCTTTTAGTGCGTAATAACTTAAGTGAGCCATGACATATGAAAATTGAAGGTCAATGAGTTTTCTTTCAAATGCCACCAATTTTGTATCATTTAATATTTAAAGTAAAGCATGACCATTTTACCAGAGACTAGTGTAGTTGTAAATAAAAGAAACTTAGAACATTCATAATTTTGGCGTTAGATGTTAGTTTTGGCTATAGAAAAATTATATTTCACGGTCCATACCTCATTTGAACTTATAAATATCTATAATTAACCATTCATACTAAAACACAGAATTTATTAAATCATCACAAACACCCATAAACAATTTTGGTAAAAAAACTACATGCAATCAATGTGTGCCTCTCTTGAAGGCAAACAATGTATACTATCATATATTCTAATACGTAATGAATTAGGTGAGCCATGACAATGAAAATTATAGGTAGATGAGTTTTCTTTCAAATGCCACAAATTTTGTATCATATAATGTTTCAAGTAAAGCATTATGACCATTTTACCATAGACTACTGTAGTTGTAAATAAGAGAAACTTCAAATGTTCATAATTTTGGCTTTAATAATTGTTCCTTTAGGTTATATCAAAACTCTATTTCACGGTCGATACCTCATTTGAACTTATAAATACCTATAATTACCCATTCGAACTAACAAACATAATTTATTAAATCATCACAAAAACCCACAAAAAATGTTGGTCAAAAAACTATATGCAAACAATGTGTGCCTCTCTTGAAGGCAAAAAAAGTGTACTACATGTCTTTTAGTACATTATGAATTAGGTGAAAACAATGTATACTACCATATCTTTTAGTACGTAATGAATTAGGTGTGCCATGACATATGAAAATTATAGGTCAATGAGTTTTCTTTCAAATACCACAAATTTTGTATCATTTAATGTTTAAAGTAAATCATTATGACCATTTTACCATAGACTAGTGTAGTTGTAAATAAGAGAAACTTTGAACATTCATAATTTTGAACTTAGATGTTAGTTTCGGCTATAGAAAAACTCTATTTCACGGTCCATCCCTCATTTAAACTTATAAATACCTATAATTACCCATTCGATCTAACACACATAATTTATTAAATCATCACAAACAACCACAAAAAAATTTATTCTAAAAACTACTTGCAATCAATGTGTGCCTCTTTTGAAGGCAAACAATGTATACTACCATATATTTTAGTAAGTAATGAATTAGGTGAGCAATGACATATGAAAATTATAGGTCAATGAGTTTTCTATCAAATTACACTAATTTTGTATCATTTATTGTTTAAACTAAAGTATTATGACCATTTTACAAGAGACTAGTGTAGTTGTAAATAAGAGAAACTTCGAACGTTTATAATTTTAGCTTTAGCTGTTAGTTTCGGGTATAGAAAAACTCTCTTTAATGGTCCATACCTCATTTGAACTTATAAATGCCTATAATTACCCATTCCAACTAACACACATAATATATTAAATCATCACAAATACTTGATTCTACCTATCACGATCAAAGGGTGTAGTGAAAAAGTTTTGGGATAGAATAATTTGAATAGGCATATGAAGAAGTAAATATATGGATTGCGTCCGGGGGGTTTGGTATAGGTATTTATCTTACCTCATTTGAACTTATAAATACCTATAATTACTCATTCAAACTAAAACACATGATTTATTAAATCATCACAAACACCCATAAACAATTTTGGTGAAAAACTACATGCAATAAATATATGCCTCTCTTGAAGGCAAACAATACTACCATATCTTTTAGTACGTAATGAATTAGGAGAGCCATGACATATGAAAATTATAGGTCAATGAGTTTTATATCAAATCCCACCAATTTTGTACCATTTAATGTTTAAAGTAAAGCATTATGACCAGTTTACCATGGACTAGTGTAATTTTAAATAAGAGAAACATCAAACGTTCATAATTTTGGCTTTAGATGTTAGTTTCGGCTATGGAAAAACTCTATTTTATGGTCCATGCCTCGTTTAAACTTATAAATACCTATAATTACCCATTCGATCTAACACACATAATTTATTAAATCATCACAAACACCACAAAAAATTTTGGTAAAAAAACTACAAGCAATCAATGTTTGCCTCTCTTGAAGGCAAACAGTGTATACTACCATATCTTTTGGTACGTAATGAATTAGGTGAGCCATGACATTTGAAAAATATAGGTGAATGAGTTTCTTTCAAATGCCACAAATTTTGTATCATTTAATGTTTAAAGAAAAAGCATTATGACCATTTTACCAGAGACTAGTGTAGTTGTAAATAAGAGAAACTTCGAACGATATTAATTTTGGCTTTAGATGTTAGTTTTTCCTACAGAAAAATTCTATTTCACGGTCCATACCTAATTTGACCTTATAAATACCTATAATTACTCATTCGAACTAAAATACATAATTTATTAAATCATCACAAACACCCATAAAACAATTTTGGTAAAAAAACTACATGCAATCAATGTGTGCCTCTCTTGAAGGCAAACAATATATACTACGATATCTTTTAGTACATAATGAATTAGGTTAGCAATGGCATATGAAAACTGTAGGTCAATGTGTTTTCTTTCAAATGCCACCAATTTTGTATCATTTAATGTTTAATGTATAGCATTATGACAATTTTACTAGAGACTAGTGTAGTTGTAAATAAGAGAAACTTCGAACGTTCATAATTTTGGCTTTAGATGTTAGTTTCGGCTATAGAAAAAGTCTATTTCACGGTCCATGCCTCATTTGAAATTATAATTACCTATAATTACCCATTCGAACTAACACACACAATTTATTAAATCATCACAAATACCCACAAAAAATTTTGGTCAAACAACTACGTGCAATCAATGTTTGCCTCTCTTGAAGGCAAACAATGTATACTACCATATCTTTTGGTACGTACTGAATTAGGTGAGCATGACTTATGAAAATTATAGGTCAATGAGTTTTCCTTCAAATGCCACAAATTTTGTATCATTTAGTAAAGCATTATGACCATTTTACTTGAGACTAGTGTAGTTGTAAATAAGAGAAACTTCGAACGTTCATAATTTTGGCTTTAGATGTTAGTTTTGGCTATAGAAAAACTCTATTTCACGGTTCATACATAATTTGCACTTATAAATACCTATAATTATTCATTCGAACTAAAATACATAATTTATTAAATCATCACAAACACCCATAAACAATTTTGGTAAAAAAACTACATGCAATCAATGTGTGCCACTCTTGATGGAAAATAATATATACTACCATATCTTTTAGTACGTAATGAATTAGGTGAGCAATGACATATGAATATTGTAGGTCAATGTGTTTTGTTTCAAATACCATCAATTTTTTATCATTTAATGTTTAAAGTAAAGCATTATGACCATTTTACGAGTGACTAGTGTAGTCGTAAATAAGAGAAACTTCGAACGTTCATAATTTTGGCTTTAGATGTTAGTTTTGGCTATAGAAAAACTCTATTTCACGGTTCATACATAATTTGCACTTATAAATACCTATAATTATTCATTCGAACTAAAATACATAATTTATTAAATCATCACAAACACCCACAAAAATTGTTGGTCAAAAAATTATATGCAATCAATTTGTGCCTCTTTTGTAGACAAACAATGTATACTACCATATCTTTCAGTACGTAATGAATTAGGTGAGCCATGACAT
>NW_006239248.1:583871-584009 GCF_000226075.1 Solanum tuberosum | reverse complement strand
AGACTAGTGTAGTTGTAAATAAGAGAACGTTCATAATTTTTGCTTTAAATGTTAGTTTCGGCTATAGAAAAACTTTATTTCACGGTCCATACCTCATTTGAACTTATAAATACCTATAATTACCCATTAGAACTAACA
>NW_006239248.1:515286-583598 GCF_000226075.1 Solanum tuberosum | reverse complement strand
TTTTCATTCAAATGCCACCAATTTTGTATCATTTAATTTTTAATGTAAAGCATTATGTCCATTTTATCAGAGACTAGTGTAGTTGTAGATAAGAGAAACTTCAAACGTTCTTAATTGTCTTTAGATGATAGTTTCGGCTATAGAAAAACTCTATTTCACGGTCCGTACCTTATTTGAACTTATAAATACCTATAATTCGAACTAACACACATAATTTATTAAATCATCACAAACACCCACAAAAAATTTTGGTCAAAAAATTATATGCAATCAATTTGTGCCTCGCTTGTAGACAAACAATGTATACTACCATATCTTTTAGTACGTAATGAATTAGGTGAGCCATGACATATGAAAATTGTAGGTCAATGAGTTTTCTTTCAAATGCCACCAATTTTGTATCATTTTAATTTTTAACTAGGTAAAGCCATTAGGTGTCCGATTTTATCAGAGACTAGTGTAGTTGTAAATAAGAGAACGTTCATAATTTTTGCGTTAAATGTTAGTTTCGGCTATAGAAAAACTCTATTTCACGGTCCATACCTCATTTGAACTTAAAAATACCTATAATTACCCATTCGAACTAAAATACATAATTAATTAAATCATCACAAACACCCATAAACAATTTTGGTAAAAAACTACATGCAATCAATGTGTGCCTCTCTTGAAGGCAAACAATGTATACTACCATATTTATGGGTATAGCACACGAAAATCAGCAAATATGGGTTTAATTTCTTTCGAGTTCGTTTGAACTTGAAAATGCACCCGTTTGCCCCTCGGGACGAACTGGGTCCATTAGTAAGGTCTTAACAGACGTCCATGAAAAGTTTCGGCCATTTTGTTTCGGGAATTCCGGATCACAAAAATCTATGGACTATACACGAAAATAGGCAAAATTTGGGTTTACCTACTTTGGGGCTCGTTTGAACTAGAAAATGCGCCCGTTTATCTGTTGGGATAAACTGGGTCCATTGCTAAAGTCTTAAAAGACGTCCATGAAAAATTTTGGCCTTTTTGTTTTGGGAATTTCGAATCACAAAAAATCAATGGACTATAGCACACGAAAATTGGCAAAATATAGGTTTACCTGCTTTGGAGCTCGTTTGAACTTGAAAATGCAACTGCTTTCCCTTCGGGATGAACTGCGTCCATTATTAAGGTCTTAACGTACGTCCACAAAATATTTTGGTCATTTTGTTACGGGAATTCTAGATCTCAAAAAATCAATGGATTATAGCACACGAAAATTTGCAAAATCTAGGTTTACCGTCTTTGGGGCTCGTTTGAACTTGAAAATGCACCTGTTTTCCCCTCGAGATGAACTGGGTCCATTGCTAAGGTCATAACGGACGTCCATGAAAAATTTCATCCTGAGCTAGGAGTTATGGTCGTTTGAAGTTGACCAAAACTCAACTTAACATACTTAATAAATTTTCCAGATTTTTATATTCTTTCCAAAAATGACTATTTCCAATTTTTAACTTCTTCCTAGTTCTTTCAATTAGCAAGATGTTACAATATCTACCCCTTGCGAATATTCGTCCTCGAATGAGATTACTCATACTAGGTTAAGGGCGTAACATCTAACATTTAGTTCAAACACCCAACAATCCAATCTAACAGATCTAGTATATCAATTAAAGAGTAATAAGAAGAGAATTAGTACCTTAATTTGGAACTTCTCTCGATTCGAAGAGATGTGGATATCTCTTCTTCATATCTTCCTCATCTTCCCAAGTAGCTTCCTCAACAAACTGGTTCCTCCAAAGAACTTTGACTGATGCTACCTCTTTTGTTCTCAATTTGCGAACTTGGCGATCTAGAATTTGAAGAGGAGTCTCCTCATAAGATAAGCTACCCTTGATTCCAATATCTTCAGTTGGTAGATCAATGAAGAATCTCCCATACATTTTTTCAACATGGAGATGTGGAACACCGAATGGACTGCTGCTAACTCTTGTGGTAGCTTTAACTCATAAGTTACATTGCCAATCCTCTTGGATATTCTGTAAGGACCAATATACCGGGGACTAAGCTTCCCCTTCTTACCCAATCTCATAACACCCTTCATGGTTGAAACTTTCAAGTAAATCCAATCATCTACTTCGAACTCTAACTCTCTTCTCCTAACATCAGTGTAGGATTTCTGACGACTCTGCGTTGTTTTCAACCTTTCTTGAATCACTTTCACTTTCTCCATAGCTTGATGAACTAAGTCTGTTCCTATCAACCCAGCTTCACCAACTTCAAACCATCCAATAAGAGATCTGCATCTTCTCCCATAAAGAGCTTCATAAGGAGCAATCTGGATGCTAGAGTGGTAACTATTATTGTAAGCAAACTCAATGAGAGGTAGGTGATCATCCCAATTACCTTTGAAATCAATCACACAATCTACCTTGATACCTCAAAACACCATCTCCCCCTTGTTCAAAAGCAATCACGTTTTTGCTTATGAACACTTGCTTTTGATTCAAGCAAAACAGGATTTTGCTCTTACTTCTCTTTTACTTCTTACACTAATGATGATTCATCCCCATTCATCACCACTACTCCTCCTTCTGTGGAATCCATTAGTCGAACTCCTAATCGTGCAAGCCTTTGCACATCTTTACTAACTTTTTCTTCATCTTCCTCGAAATGGGCGGTACTACCCATAGACAACCTACTTAAAGCATCAGTAAATACATTAGCCTTACTTGGGTGATAAAGAATACTCATGTCATAATTCTTGAGTAATTCCAGCCACCTCCTTTGTCTGAGATTAATCTCTTTCTGAGTAAACACATACTGAAGACTCTTGTGATCGGTGAACACATCCACATGAACACCATAAAGATAATGGCGCCATATTTTCAAATCAAATACTATGGCAGCCAATTCTAGATCATGGGTTGGGTAATTCTTCTCATGAACCTTCAACTGTCTAGAGGCATAAGCTATAAATTTGCCATTCTGCATTAGCACACAACCCAAACTAACTCTGGACGCATCACAATATACAATAAAGCCTTGCGTACCTTCAAGTAAGGTCAATACTGGGGCAGTAGTCAAACTCTTTTTCAATTCCTGAAAGCTTTTCTCACAAGCTTATACACCACAAAACCTTGAGTACCTTCTGGTAAGGTTAACACTAGGGCAGTAGTCAACCTCTTTTTCAATCCTTGAAAGCTTTTCTCACAAGCTTCAGACCATTGAAACTTAACTGTCTTCTAAGTCAACTTAGTCAAAGGGGATGGAATAGAAGAGAACCCCTCTACGAACTTTCTATAATATCCAGCCAAACTCGAGAAACTCATAATATCAGTTAGAGATGTGGGTCTAGGACAATTATGCACTGCATCTATTTTCTGAGTATCAACTTTAATTCCCTCTCCAGACATAATTTAGCCTAAGAATGCCATAGACTCAAGACAAAACTCACACTTAGAGAACTTGGCATATAACTATCTATCCTTTAAAGTTTAGAGAACTATTCTGAGATAACTAGCATGATCTTCTTCATTCCTTGAATAGAGTAGTACGTCAATAATGAACATGATAACAAACATATATAAATAAGGCTTGAACACTCTATTCATAAGGTCCATGAATGTTGCAGGCGCATTGGTCAAACCAACGGACATAACTAGGAACTCATAATGACCATAACTGGTCTTGAATGTTGTCTTTGGAATATCACACTCCCTTACTTTCAACTAATGGTAGCCAGATCTAAGGTCTATCTTAGAAAAACAAGAAGCACCCTGAAGCTGATCGAAAAGATCATCGATTCTCGAAAGAGGATATTTATTCTTGATGGTAACCTTGTTCAATTGACGGTAATCTATACACATCCTAAGGGAACTATTTTTCTTTCTCACAAATAATACCGAAGCGCCCCAAGGTGAGACACTTGGTCGAATAAAGCCCTTATCAAAGAGATCTTGCATCTGCTCTTTTAACTCTTTCAACTCTGTTGGTGCCATTCTATATGGTGGAATAGATATAGGACGAGTATCGGGAAGAATATCTATATCGAAGTCTATTTCTCTCTCAGGAGGGACTCCAGGAAAATCATATGGAAAGACTTCTTGAAACTCTTTTACTACTGGAACTGACTGAATATGAGGTATCTCAACACTAGAGTCATTAACTCGGACTAAGTGATAGACACTCCCCTTAGAAACTAACTTCTCGCCTTAAGGTATGAAATAGAACAACCCTTAGGCACTGCTGAACTGGTCTTCCACTCTATAACTGGTTTACTGGGAAATTGGAACTTGACTACTTGAGTTCTACAATCTATTGATGCATAACAGGCATGAAGCCAGTCCATAATTAGAATGACATCAAAATTTACCATATCTAACTCAACGAAGTCAGCCATGGTACTCTTGTGATTGACGGAAAATGCTACAATCATGATAGACTTTCTCTGCTAGAACAGACTCACCAACATGTGTAGAAACACTGAAGGGCTCAAGAAGTTGCTCAGGAAGAACATCAAAATTGAAGACTTGGATCATACTAGTAACAACATCTGGTGAATCCTCTTGCTCTCAGCGACTAGTGATATCATAAAGACGGTTTCCTTCTCTGCATGCCGTTGAAGTAGCTCATCTAGATGCAGCTCTATCTGGTGGAGCAACTGAAGAAGACTGGGCTCTATTGCCCCCATAACCATTACTCTGCCTATTGTTAGGACACTCTCTCATAAAATGACCATTTTGTCCACACTTGAAGCAACCAGTGGAGCCATCACGACACACCCCTGAGTAGCTCCTACCACACTTAGCACATGCAGGAGTCTTAGTACCTCCATTGTGCCTTACTACCTTGCAAATGCGCAGGTCTAGCTCTGACAATTCTGACTATTGTACTTACATTTGTTCCTTGGTGCATGTGCACTAGCAGATGATGGAGCAGGTCCTTTCTGCTTACGTTGGAAAGAAGACCGGTTTGCATTACTCTTTTGCTGCCTGGATTCATTCCCTGATGTCTTAGCCTTCTTATTATTAAACTCTTCTCTATCCTTCAGCTAGTCCTCCTTAACTTGTTGCACATGAATCATCAGCCTTGCTATGCCCATGTCACCTATTAGTATGGCTGCCTTACTTGACAGACGACCTGCTACTCATGTCAGCAACCATCTATTTGCTTCTCTAAGCTCACGGGGAAAGAAACACCCCATGAAAGCACTCTAAAAAATAGTCCAACTCACAATCGGTTACGCGCAAGCCCGAGTTAGAAAGAAATTGTATAGAGATATATTTTATCGCACGAAATGAGTATGAAAAAAGTGAGATAGTTCCTAAAATGTTGCAGCCTCTTAATTATAGATGTGGCGTGATTCACACCGATAACTAGGACTCTACAGACACGGCTTCATAGACTCCCTAGAACTCTTGAACTCTGTACTCTTGTACCAAGTTTGTTACTCCCCGAGCCTACACCCTAGATGTGGCCGGCACTCGAGAACCATTGCTGGCCCTAAGCGAACCCTTGGCCTGGCTTACTTACTCAACAAAAGACTTTACTCAAGATAAATATACTTTAAAAGAAAAACTAAACTACTGAATAAATAACTTAGAATGTAATAAATAACATTCACTGCCAAAGTGGCAACTCAAGTCTCAACTTAACTGAAAAGGGAAAGTAAAGACTCGTGAACTAACATCACTAACTATGTCTATAAAGCCTCTAAACAACTGAGATGGACGTCGGGACAAGACCCACAACATCCTAATGAACTAAAATACTGAAAGCAATAAAAAGGATCCTCCGGAAAGCTAGTAGGCTCACCGGCCAACAGACTCTGAGTGCTCAACTGGATCAACGAGGCGATGGATGTTGATCCTGGTTTGACGCATCATAATAAGATGCAGGCTAACTGACATCAGTACATTGAATGTACGAGTATGGGAGTTGGAATGCTAAACATAACTTAAGCTTGAAAAGAATCTGAAAGAAACACTTACCTTGGCTTTACTCAATTCCTGAATAACTTAACTCAATATAAAGCAATAAAACACATGCAATATATAGAAAGCCTTTAACATAGTAGAAAACAACTTAGTTCGTTAAATAAAATGCAATAACAAACTCAACTTTACTCATATAATAAAGTAATATAGTTTATGTGGGAGTTTCTCTAACCGACAACCACCACTATGAGCCTAAGTGGTGATACAGCGTCTTGCCCACGCTGCTAGAACTTTCTTATACTATGCCGTCATATAGAACGATTTAACTAAGTGGATCCACTAGTCTATGCTAAAAAGCACTTAAGGAATCATCTAAAAAGTATTGTCCTTTACTACCCATGATGGCTACATGGTTTATGGAGAATTTGAATTATCTGAACTCAAACTCGTCCCTATATCGGTGCTCAATACTACTCCCAAAATATACTTAGCTCATATATTTGTAAAAACAAAACTCTTTCTTTGGTTTGAGAAAATTACTCAAAACTTAGCTTAAAAGCTACTCTTGGAAATCAAAGTTTCCTCTTTACTGAAAACTAGCTCAAGGCTCTTTTGGAAATCAAAGTTTCCTCTTTACTGAAAACTAGCTTCAAAGGCTCTTTTTTGAAATCAAAGTTTCCTTTCTCTTTTAAATGTGACTTTTGGAAGTCTTAAAACAAAGTTAAAATATTTGTAAAAGACTTTTGGAAGACTCTGTGAACTTCTCGTGACTTGACTCTTAACTTCTCTTGACTTGACTCTTAACTTTCCTTGAATTGAATTATGGATTCAAGGATCGTGATTTGTGATAGGAAAGACCTCATGATGTTTAGGAGTGATTTTAGATAGCTAAACATGAGAAATAATAAAGAAATCACTGTCTTGGAGCAGGTCCGCGACGCGGAGATGAATTAAAATGTTTGGTCGAAATATTTTTTGAAACAGTGGAGTCCGCGTTTTCTCCGCAATGCCGAGAGAAAATTTTCACCTTGAAGGAACAGGTCCGCGACGTGGACCTGGTGCCTGTTCCTTGTCCGACTTTTTCCTTCTTCATTTTCCATCCCCAATTCACCTAAATTCAATTATTTTTCTCAATATCTCTTTAGATTCAGGTACCCACAACATATACACAAGAATCTAACTCAAGCAACTCTAATAATCGATTCTATAATCTCAAGAAACTCTTCAATCTCATCCCAATTCAAGAACGAAAGCAAATTCAAGAATTCAACTCAAGAACATCAAATTCTCAATGTTTTTAGGACAAAATTACACTGAATAAAACATGTTTGGCGTGTGGGTGAACGAACCTAACACTGTGTGAACTCACATACCTCGTAGGGATCACCCCTTGACAAAATCCACAAGCAATTCTTGAAGATCTTGACAATTCTTGCTCCTTCTCCTCTTTTCTCCTCTTCTTTTTCTCATCACTAAAGCCCTAACTCAATATGGTAAAAGCGTAAACTGAATCCTATCAGTTTAGACCCCAATTAATTACCAAAAAACGAAATTAAGTCATGGGGTATAGTAAAGACCATAATGCCCTTCAAAAACCCGGATTAGACTTTCCTTAATTGAACATCCCAACTTCCAATGGGAATATATCACTCATACGAACTCGGAATCGTGCAAACTTGGCGGCGTTGGAAAGATTATTCTAAGATATTTCCTATGATATCTGGAAACACACCTAACTCATCTTGAGCTAGGAGTTATGGTCGTTTGAAGTTGACCAAAACTCAACTTAACATACTCAACAAATTTTCCAGATTTTTGTATTCTTTCCAAAAATGACTATTTCCAATATATAGATTCTTCCTAGTTCTTTCAATTAGCGAGATGTTACAGGCATACATTGATTGCATGTAGTTTTTTGACCAATTTTTTTTTATGTTTGTTTGTGATGATTTAATAAATTATGTGTGTTAGTTCGAATGGGTAATTATAGGTATTTATAAGTTCAAATGAGGTATGGACCGTGAAATAGAGTTTTTCTATACCCGAAACTAACATCTAAAGCCAAAATTATGAACGTTCGAAGTTTCTCTTATTTACAACTACAATAGACTTTGGTAAAATGGTCATAATGCTTTACTTTAAACAGTAAATGATACAAAATTGGTGGCTTTTGAATGGTCATAATTCTTTACTTTAAACATTAAATGATACAAAGTTTGTGGCATTTTAAAGAAAACTCATTGACCTACAATTTGCATATGTCATGGCTCACCTAATTCATTACGTATTAAAAGATTTGATAGTATACATTGTTTGCAAGAGAGGCACAAATTGATTGCATGTAGTTTTTTGACCAAAATTTTTGTGGTTGTTTGTGATGATTTAATAAATTATGTGTGTTAGCTTTAATGGTTAATTATAGGTATTTATAAGTTCAAATGAGGTATGGACCGTGAAATTAAGTTTTTCTATACCCAAAACTAAAATCTAAAGCCAAAATTATGAACGTTCGAAGTTTCTCTTATTTACAACTACACTAGTCTCTGGTAAAATGGTCATAATGCTTTACTTTAAACATTAAATGATACAAAATTGGTGGCATTTGAAAGAAAACTCATTGACCTACAATTTCCATATGTCATGGTTCACCTAATTCATATTACACTAAAAGATATGGGAGTATACAATGTTTGCCTTCAAGAGAGGCACATATTGATTGCATGTAGTTTTTTGACCAAATTTTTTTGTGGGTGTTTGTGATGATTTAATAAATTATGTGTGTTAGTTGGAATGGGTAATTTTAGGTATTTATAAGTTAAAATGAGGTATGGACCGTGAAATAGAGTTTTTCTATACCCGAAACTAAAATCTAAAGCCAAAATTATGAACGTTCGAAGTTTCTCTTATTTACAACTACACTATCAACCTACAATTTTCATAAGTCATGGCTCACCTAATTCATTACGTACTAAAATATATGGTAGTATACATTTTTTTCAGTTTATAAGCACTTTTAGTTTGACCAAAGTTTTTACTGTTTTATCCTTATAATCAGCTAATCCAAATGGGCTCTAAATGTTGCAATGCTATGACAAGTACATGAGAACAGATTTCAAGGAGGCAGCAACAAAGGCAGGCTACTCAGAGTGGGATCTTCCAGATGATGCAGGAACATATAATAATGTACCCGCCGAAACAGGATTCTTTGGATCAAATGGTACATACCTTACCGAGAAAGGGAAGTTTTTCTTGAACTGGTACTGTAGCAAGCTACTGCTTCACGGAGATCAGATCCTTGATGAAGCAAGCAAAGCTTTCCTGGGATGCAAAGTGAAGCTATCAGCTAAAGCAAGTCTTCATCCTCCTGGAAATTCTTTAGTCTTGGCATTATTGATCACTTTTGAGTTTTGACAGTACAAGCTAACAGAAGTCCCTTCTTTCAATTTTGCTCGAGCAGGTAGCTGGAATTCACTGGTGGTACAAAGATGCCAGCCATGCTGCAGAGCTAACAGCAGGATTTTATAATTTGGATGATCGAGATGGTTATAGACCAATAGCAAGGATGTTATCAAGGCACTATGGTACCTTCAATTTCACTTGCCTTGAGATGAGGAATTCAGAACATCCAGCTTATGCTAAGTCTGGCCCTCAAGAGCTAGTTCAACAGGTTAGAAAAGAGAGTTGCATGTTTTATGCCATTTTAGCATCCAGTGTACATCTCGGACAAACTGTGACTTAACCATATACTCCCTCCGTCCCAATTTAAGTGTCCTAGTTTAACTGTGCACTAACTTTATGAAAGGGGAGACACTGAATCTTGTGGTCTAAAATTAAAGATGCATGTGTGTAGTCCTTTAAATCTCGCGGTCTTAATCTTGCCATGTAGAACGTTGGAATTGGAAAGCTTACTAAATATAGAAAGAGACACTCGTTTTGGGACAGATCAAAAAGGAAAGTAAGACCACTTAAACTGGGACGGAGGGAGTACCAGTTCTGAGAGACCAAACTTTACAGAGGAAAGACTAACATTTTTTTGCGAACAACTAGCTAGGGACTGCTATTAACCAAGTCTTTACCTGATTATGTACAGGTTTTGAGTGTTTTCTGGAAAGAGAACATTGATGTAGCAGGTGAGAATGCACTTGCAAGATATGACGGCTATGCCTACAACTAAATCCTTCTCAACGCTAGGCCAAATGGTATCAACAAAAACGGTCCACCAAAACTAAAAGTGGCTGGGCTGACTTACCTTCGATTATCTGAAAAACTCCTTCAAAGCAGGAACTTCAGAACCTTCAAAACATTTGTCAAGAAAATGCATGCTGATCTGGTAAGTAGTAGCCTCTTAACTTTTCGTGAGAAAAATGATTAGTGGCCCTGGGGAAGCCTCGAGTTTTTAATTCCTGTGATTGGTGTCTTTTACAGGATTACTGTCCTGAATATGAAAAACCAGCTCCCCTGGGCAGATCAAAAGGGGAAATTTCAATGGATGAACTTCTTGAAGCAACTCAACGAACAAAACCATTCCCATGGGATGAACAGACAGATGCAAGAATTGGCAGTTTCTTGGCTGAGTACTGGGATAGGCAGCTTAACAAGTTCTTTCTATCTAACTGATGCTTACTTTGCCTTGAACTCACAAGCAGGGGAAGTCATTTTATGCATCTGCATTTATATGTAAATTTGAATGAAAAAATATATAGGAGACTTTTATGTTCATATTACAATACTCATACATGCTGCTATGAAAATCTAAATGTCCGTCTTATATTAGTCAAAATACTAGATGATTTCTTCCCATTTGTCATAGCCTTAGTGGACAGAGTTACATTATATTCTGTGAAATTACTTGAGCCATGTGCAAACTAGCCCCCGAGGTATTTTTTCTTTAAAATATAAGGAAAAATACCTCTTTTTAAGCAGTAACATATATTGATTTTTCATAAGCTGAAAGAAGAATTACCTTGAATACTTTTGGAATCTTGATTAAATGCAAATTAATGTTCTATTATTTTTTTAAAAAAACTAATCGATTAACCAAACATAAACAACTAATTATCTAAAATGTATCAGCTTGCCCTGTTGACTGCTATTATTGAACTCTCACTATAAAGTTTGAATTTTAGGCCCCAAACTTGTTGAAATGAAACAAAAATGTAGCAGCTTGCCCTGTAGGCTGCTATTATTGAATTCTCACTATAAAGTTTGAATTTTAAGGCCCCCCAAAACTTGTTGAAAATGAAACAAAAATGTATCAGCTTGCCCTGTTAGCTGCTATTGTTGAATTCTCACTATAAAATTTGAATTTAGGCCCCCAAGCTTGTTGAAATGAAACAAAAATGTATCAGCTTGCGCTATTGGCTGCTATTATTGAATTCTCATTATAAAGTTTGAATTTAGGCCCCCAAACTTGTTGAAACGAAACAAAAATGTATCAGCTTGCCCTCCCACCCTTTTCTCATCTCATCCTCATTATTTTTATTTTTTATTTTTTTCTTTTTTCTTATACAAAATTGAAGCTAATCCCTTTTAATGATGACATCTTTAGCTATACCCTCAAGCTCCACATCTTTTATCAACAAGGTTTTGTGCCTACATTAAAGTAAAATTTTGATGCAATTTTCTTGAATTTTGGGTGATTCATTGTTTGATGTTTTATAATTGTGGGGCAAAAAAATATCTTTCAATAATAATAAAAAGAAAAAAAATAACTATTATTTTTTACGTGGCTCTGATGTAGGGTTGATGTGCCACTAATGTGGCGCTAACTAAACACGTGTGTAATTCACTTTCCATTGTGAGTCTAGTATTGTAGTGTTAGAGTGAGATTAAATTCACTTGAAAGTTGTTAAGGTGTATTTAAATACCCTTATATTTGAAGTGGTAAAGTAATTTTTCTACATAATTTCACATTCACGTGCAATGTACGTGTATCAAAACAAGTTTGAAATAAATAGAATTTTGGAGAATTTGACGAAAAAGACTATTATGTTGTAAAACTTGAGAACAAAAGAACAATATAAAGAGGAAGAGAAGAAGAATATAAGACAAGAGGAACAATATAAACTAACTTTCTTTCTTTCAAGTGTATTCAACATTATTCTCGACACCACTATTTATAGGATTACATTGAGGAATACCAAAGGGTGTCATAAACATTACATTAAACCTTGAGAATTACTACCCATTAAGGAGGAAATAAACCTAGGAGTTATGGTCATCCAATTAACCATATTATCAACAACATTACTACCAATAAAGGATGAAATTAACCTAGGAGTTATGGTCATCCATTTGACCACATTATCAACAACATTACTACTCATAAAGGAGGGAAACTAACCAAGGAGTTATGGTCATCCATTTAACCACCAAAATGATTTACAACACTCCCCCTTGGATGACCATTGATAGATAATATGCCTCATTAAAACCTTACTAAGAAAAATTCCTGTGGGGAAAAAATCTTAGTGTAGGACAAAAGAGTACACATATCTTGTAATACTCTTTCTTTGCTGCCACATTAAAAATCTTGCCAGGAAAACCATTGGGATAAAACCTAGGTCAAGGGAAAAAGAGTGCAACGCGTAGTTTACTCTCCCTGTTGCGAACATCATTTAATTTCTTGGAGACGACGCATTCCAATCTTGAATACCAACTTTCCAAATGTTGAGGTTGGTAATGCTTTAGTGAACAGATCTGCTAAATTATCAACTAAGCAAATTTGTTGAACATTTATTTCACCTTTCTTCTCAAGATCATGAGTGAATTTTTTTTTTGGTGAAATATGTTTTGTTCTATCTCCTTTAATATATCCTCCCTTCAGCTGAGCTATACATGAAGCATTGTCTTCATACAATGTAGTTGGAATATCTTTTTCCATAGAAAAACCACACATTTCTTGAATATGTTGAGTCATTGATCTCAACCAAACACATTCTCGACATGCTTTATGGATGGCTATTATTTCTGCATGATTTGAAGTAGCAGCTAATGTTTGCTTCATTGAACGCCAAGATATAGTTGTGCCTGCATATGCATATAAATAGTCTGTCTGAGATTAAGCTTTATGTGGATCAGACAAATATCCAGCATCTGCATAACCAATCATTTCTGACTTGGATTTATTAGAATAAAATAATCCCATATCAATGGTTCCCTGAAGATATCTGAATATATGTTTGACTCCATTTCAATGTCTCTTTGTTGGGGACGAGCTGAATCTTGCTAATAAACTTACTGCAAAACAAATATCTGGTCTAGTATTATTAGCAAGATACATAAGCGCCCCAATGGCACTAAGATATAGAGTTTCATTGCCAAGAAGCTCTTCATCATTTTCTTGAGGTCGAAATGGATCTTTATGTATGTCAAGCGATCTCACAACCATCGGGGTACCCAATGGATGTGATTTATCCATGTAAAATTGCTTTAAAACTTTTTCTATGTATGTTGATTGATGGACAAATATTCCATTTTTCAAATGCTCAATTTGTAGGCCAAGACAAAATTTTGTCTTACCAAGATCTTTCATTTCAAATTCTCTCGTTAAACACTCAACAACTTTTGAAAGCTCTTTAGGAGGGCCAATGATATTTAAATCATCAACATACACATCTATTATAACAAAATCAGATCCAGACCTTTTTATAAAAACACAAGGACAAATATGGTCATTTTTGTACCCTTCCTTTAGCAAAAATTGGCTAAGGCGATTGTACCACATTTTGATCCAGACCTTTTTATAAAAACACAAGGACAAATATGGTCATTTTTGTACCCTTCCTTTAGCAAAAATTGGCTAAGACGATTGTACCACATTTGCCCTGATTGTTTCAATCCATATAAGGATTTCTAAAGCCTTATCGAATAATTTTCTTGCGAATTTTTATATGCTTTAGGCACATTGTATGCTTCAGGAACTTTCATGAAAATATCATGGTCCAATGAGCCATATAAATAGGTTGTGACAACATCCATTAGATGCATTTCAAGCTTTTCATGAACTGCCAGATTTATTAGATACCTGAAGGTAATTACATCCACCACAGGAGAATATGTCTCCACATAATCAATGTCAGGCCTTTACGAAAAACCTTGTGCCACAAGTCGTGCTTTATATCTTACGACTTCACTTTTTTCATTTCATTTTCGCACAAAAACCCATTTGTACCCCAATGGCTTGACACCTTCAGGTGTTCGGACTATTGGTCCAAAAACTTCACGTTTTTCAAGTGAAGTCAATTCCGCTTGAATTGATTCCTTCCATTTTGGCCAATCATTTCTCTGTCTGCATTCATTGTCAGATTTTGGTTCAAAATCCTCACCTTGTTGCATTATTTCAACAACATTGTAAGCAAAAATATTGTCTACTATAATACTATTTCGATTCCACCTTTTTCTTGTCGAGACATAACTTATTGAAATTTCTTTATTCTCATTATTTTCAGTTATTTGGAGCTTATTTGTGGTCTTATCATTTGTTATGTCTCAGAGCTCTTCTTGACCAATTTCCTCCATGGTATGATCTGCATGATCATTTGTTCCTTTTATTTTTCAAGGATTTTTATCCTTTGAACCAATTAGTCTACCACGTTTTAAACGTGGTTTAGACTCATTTGCTTTAACAATTTGTCCTACCGGGACATCAACTCGAACTGGAACATTTGCAGCTGGAATATAAAATTTAGTAACCTTTGGAAGGTTAGTAAATGCATCTGGTAGTTGATTTGCAACATTTTGCAAATAAATCATCTTTTTAACCTCTTGCTCACATTGATTTGTTCGAGGATCTAAATGAGATAGAGATAATGAATTCCAATCTATCTCTTTTTCCAACTGCTTATGTTCTCCCCATAATGTTGGGTATACTAATTCATCAAAATGACAATCAGCAAACCTTGCCGTAAATATATCTCCTGTCATAGGTTCCAAATATTTGATAATAGAAGGAGATTCATACCTAACATACACCCCCGACCTTCTTTGGGGACCCATCTTTGTGCGTAGCGGTGGGGAAATCGAAACCCGCGCACCCAAAAAATTTAAGATGGGAAATATTTGGCTCATGACCAAAAACCAACTGTAATGGAGAGAATTCATGATAACTAGTTGGCCTTATGCGCACCAATACTACTGCATGCAAAATAGCATGCCCCCATATTGAAACAAGAAATTTTGTCCTCATTAACAATGATCTAGCTATCAATTGGAGACTCTTAATCAAAGATTCCGCAAGATCATTTTGAGTGTGAACATGAGCAACTGGATGTTCAATTTTATCCCAGTGGACAAACAATAATCATTAAAGGCCTGCGATGTAAACTCACCATCATTATCAAGACGAATTGTCTTTATTGCATAATCTGGAAATTGTGCTCTTAATCTTATTATTTGAGCCAACAACCTCGCAAAAGCCATATTGCGAGTTGATAATAAGCACACATGTGACCATCTTGTAGATGCATCTATCAAGACCATATAATATTTAAAAGACCCACATGAAGGGTGAATTGGCCCACATATATCACCCTGTATACGTTCCAGAAATGTAGGGAATTCAATCCCAACCTTAGCTGTTGATGGTTTAAAAACCAACTTTCCTTGAGAACAAGCAGCACAAGAGAATTTTTTTGATTGAAGAATTTTCTGATACTTCAAAGTATGCCCATGTGAATTCTCAATAATTTTGCGCATCATATTATAACCGGAATGGCCCAACCGGTCATGCCAAATGATAAAATCATTAGGATTAGTAAACCCTTTGTTTACTATGGCATATGATTCAACCATACTAATACTTGTATGGTACAATCCAGAAGAAAATGCGGGTAATTTTTCATGCACATATTTTTGCCCCAATTTTACTGTAGTAATATAAAGGTATTCAACCTTTCCTTCATTGGCAATCTCAACATGATAGCCATTTTAGTGAATAACCTTGAAACTTAATAAGTTTCTTTGAGACATACTACAGTACAATGCATTTTCAATAGTTAATAGCGTTTCCCCAGGTAGTAGTAAGGTCACTCTTCCAGAGCCCTCAATTAATTTTGCACTACCAGATATTGTATTAACATATGCCTTTTTCACAATCAAATTAGAAAAATATTTCTTTTCTCTTAAAATAGTGTGAGTTGTAGCACTATCAAGAAGACACATATCTCCATTACTCATCTTGAACCAATTGAAGATTGGAGAGTTTTATTTATCTTCATAAAACAAAAGTACATCATAAGAAATATGAAAAATCAACAACTTTGCAAGAAAATAAAAGTACTTTTTTTCTGAATACAAAAACAGCATAAGGAAAAACATAATAATAAAAAACACATAAATAAAACAACATAATTATTTTCCCCAATCAAAATGATCAAACATTAGTTTTGATCTCCAAAGAAGTCTTCAACTTCCAAATGAGTAATATCATCAAGGTCATCAAAATCATCATCTTTTAAAGCCAAATTTGCTTCAATATTGTCATCATATTTTTGTGAAGGCCCTACCTCGGCATCATTTTTATAAGTCAAGTGTGACTCCACCCGAGCATTAGAAGAAGATGCACCATTTTTATTTCCTTTTCTTTTCAAGTAATCTTGATAAAGCCTAACAAAATGCTCAACTGCTCGACATTCATTCTTCCAATACCTTTTCATGCCACAACGATGACAATTGCCTCTTGAAGGGTTGCTTTGAGAACCCATATTGTTCTCCCTTTTGTGGCGACCACCACTACGACGATTATTATATCGTCCCCTGCCATTGCCACATCCACGCACATTACTTTGACCTTGATTTTTATTTTGTCTTCTCTCAGACTAGCCATGTGCTTCAACCTCATTTGCTTCCGGTAACGGAGCAGTTCTCGTGGGACGGGTCTCATGGTTTTTGAATAAAAGAGTATTATGTTGCTCAGCCACAAGAAGGCATGAGATCAACTCAGAATACTTTTTGAATCCCCTTTCACGGTATTGATGCTGTAATACCAAATTGAGGCATGAAAAGTTGTGAGAGTCTTTTCCAACATATCCTCATCTTTTATATCTTCCCCACATAATTTCAATTGGGAAGTAATTTTGTATATAACAGAATTATATTCACATATAGTTTTAAAATCTTGTAACCATAAGTGAATCCATTCATAACGAGCCATTGTCAATACCGTTGCCTTAAGGTGGTCATACCTTTCCTTCAAACCAATCCACAATTCAAGTGGATCTTTCACTGTAAGGTATTCAACCTTTAATCCTTCATCCATATGATGACGAAGGAAAATCATTGCCTTTGCTTTGTCCTGACTCGACGTCGTATTACCATTGGTAATAGTGACACCAAGACCTTTAGCGTCAAGGTGTATTTCAGCGTCGAGTACCCATGACAAGTAAATATTTTCATAAATGTTAAGTGCCACGAACTCAAGCTTTGATAAATTCGACATGATATATCATAGAAAATAATTAAATTAGACTAAAATAAATAGTGAGTACATAAGTAATTAACAAAACTTTTTCTTTATCAATGATAATAGCGTGACACATGTTATTGTACAAAGTAACATCAATTAGTAAATTAATGTGTTAGTATCAAACTTCCGAGCAATTTAAATGAGCATTCTGCCTAACATATAACTTAAATAATTTCTAGCAAAATTGCTATACAAAATTAAAATTTAACTAATTTAAAATACCATATTCACTTGATGATTAGGCGAGAACATAAACTTTTTGGACTTATATATATTCCATTGTTTAACTACCAAAAATATGCACACACTTTTTAACACCTAACCATTTCATAATATGTAGTATATTATATTTAAAATAGTGTGAGTTGTAGCACTATCAAGAAGACACATATCTCCATTACTCATCTTGAACCAATTGAAGATTGGGGAATTTTATTTATCAGAAGCTTAACTTGGAAAAATCGAAATGATATTAGAGTCTCGTGCTGATAACGTTTTGTAAAACTTAAGAACAAAAGAACAATATAAAAAGGAAGAGAAGAAGAATATAAGACAAGAGGAACAATATAAACTAACTTTCTTTCTTTCAAGTGTATTCAACATTATTCTCAACACCACTATTTATAGGATTACATTGAGGAATACCAAAGGGTGTCATAAACATTACATTAAACCTTGAGAATTACTACCCATTAAGGAGGAAATAAACCTAGAAGTTATGGTCATCCAATTAACCATATTATCAACAACATTACTACCAATAAAGGATGAAATTAACCTAGGAGTTATGGTCATCCATTTGACCACATTATCAACAACATTACTACTCATAAAGGAGGAAAATTAACCAAGGAGTTATGGTCATCCATTTAACCACCAAAATGATTTACAACATATTACTTCTATAATTGAATTTTTTTCAAAATAGTCATTAATTATTACACCTCACTTTTAAGTCTATTTCACTCTCCTGTTAAATTATACTAGTATACGTTCTCGCGCGTTGCGCGGTTAGTTGATAAATGTTATCATAATATTGATTTATTGACAATTTCTAATTTTTATTTATCATAAGATAATATAGTAAATTTTATTTGAGAGAATGTTATTCAAAATTAGGGAAAATGCATAAGTACCCCCCAACATATGCCCGAAATCCCAGAGACACACTTATACTATACTAAGGTCCTATTACCCCCCGAACTTATTTTATAAATAATTTTCTACCCCTTTTCGGCCTACGTGGCACTATCAACCAGATAGCTTGAAAAAATTATCAACACGCGCTGGACCCACAAAATAGTGCCACATAGGCCAAAAAGGGATAGAAAATTATTTATAAAATAAGTTCGATGGGGTAATAGGACCTTAGTATAGTATAAGTGTGTCTTTGAGATTTCGGGCATAGATTGCGGGGGTACTTATGCATTTTCTCTCAAAATTATTCAAAATCATACATAACCTATTCATATTATCCTCTTGTTAGAATAATAAAGATATAAGAAAATTTAATCGTTGCATTAAAACAAAATATAACTAAGAAAAGTCCTATCATTGTGATAATGTTAAGCATATAACTAAAAAAGTTTTAATCACTTGAATATCAAATTGTAGGCATGTTATTAAAAATTTTAATTTTTATCTTTGAATTTTTCTAAATGTCATATACCAATTATATGATATTTTTTAAAAAAATTATTTAATCGTTGCATTAAAACAAAATATAACTAAGAAAAGTCCTATCATCGTGATAATGTTAAGCATAAAACTAAAAAAGTTTTAATCACTTGAATATCAAATTGTAGGCATGTTATTAAAAATTTTAATTTTTATCTTTGAATTTTTCTAAATGTCATATACCAATTATATGATATTTTTTAAAAAAATTATATAATTATATGTGATATTTTAGTACAATATGATGCTTACAACTGAATGATATTTTCATAAATCTGTATCAATTTCGAATAATACATTGAATAGATAAAGATATATAAGAAAGATAATCCTATAACGTTTAATTTTTATTACAATAAAAATTCATTAAGAAGATGGGTAAAATAGGTGTGTAAAAGAATTGTTGCATATGAATCATTTATCAAAATTTTAAAAATTATTTTTTTATTTTATTCAGAATTAAAAGATAGCCACAATACGCTGAACAAATCCTGCAAAAAGAAAAAAAACTTAAAATCATTAAAAATTATATAAAAAAGGAAAAATAATCAACAAAAGCGAACAATTTGCAATAATTACTAATCACTATATAAAATGCATACACAAATCTCATTGATAGTGTTAATATTCAAGTAAAAACTAAACTCAAACACACAAAATAAATAATAATATCTATATATGAAGTTGATTATAGTGACTTTGTCTGAATAACTACAAAACATTTGAAGAAAAAAGAAAAAGTCAAATCGTCAAAAGAATTTATGAAGTTGATTGTATTCATTTTAAATAAGAATATGTGAAGTTGATTATATTCCATTTATATATGACAACTAAAAAAAAATTCACTAAAAAGTTTGAGTTTAGGCCCCCAAACTTATTGAAATGAAATAAAAATGTATCAGCTTGCGTTAGTTGCTATTATTGAATTCTCACTATAAAGTTTGAATTTAGGCCCCCAAACTTCTTGAAATGAAACAAGAATATATCAGCATGCCCTGTTGGCTGCTATTATTGAATTCTCACTATACAGTTTGAATTTAGACCCCCAAACTTGTTGAAATGAAACAAAAATGTATTAGCTTGCCCTCCCACCCTTTTCTCATCTCATCCTCATTATTTTTTTTTAATTTAATTTTCTTTTTTCTTATACAAAACTGAAGATCATTGAACTTAGCTTTATCATTGCTGTTCCCAAATTGAAGTTAATTTCCTTCAACAATGGCAGTCACAAGTAATTGAAGCTAATTTTTTTCAACAATGAAAACCAAAGATTGAAGCTAATCCCTTTTAATGATGACATCTTCAGCTATACCCTCAAGCTCCACATGTTTTATCAACAAGGCTTGTGCCTACATTGACAAGTAAAATTTTGGGATAAGGGTCTTTAAAATACCCCAACTTTGGTCGGATTTGCTATTGCGATACTAAACTTTCATGAGGACCTATTACCACCCTAGACTATTTAATATCGTATTTTAAATATATAATATTTGCCCACATGGACATAAAAAATAATGCAAAATTATAAATAAGTAATGTGTCCACGTGAGCACATATATACCTTTAAAATACACTATTAAATAGTTCAGGGGATAAAAAATACGGTATTAAATAGTCTAGGGAGGTAATAGGTCCTTGTGAAAGTTTAGTATCGCAACAGCAAATTCGATCAAAGTTGGGATATTTTTCAGACCCTTATCCCTAAAATTTTGATGCAATTTTCTTGAATTTTGGGTGATTCATTGTTTAATGTTTCATAATTGTGGGGGAAAAAATTGTCTTTCAATAATAATAAAAAGAAAAAAAAATTAACTATTATTTTTACATGGCTCTGATGTAGGGTTGATGTGCCACTAATGTGGCGCTAACGAGACACGTGTGTAATTCACTTCCCATTGTGAGTCTAGTATTGTAGTGTTAAGAGTGAGATTAAATTCATTTGAAAGTTGTTATGGAGTTTTTTAAATACCCGTATAATTGAAGTGGTAAAGTAATTTTTGCTACATAATTTGACATTCATGTGCAATGTACGTGTATCAAAACAAGTTT
This sequence comes from Solanum tuberosum, assembly GCF_000226075.1. Lineage (NCBI taxonomy): Eukaryota > Viridiplantae > Streptophyta > Magnoliopsida > Solanales > Solanaceae > Solanum > Solanum tuberosum. The sequence continues at coordinate 562,496 of NW_006239248.1, read as the reverse complement.
GAAATAAATAGACTTTTGGAGACTTTGATGTAATAGACTAATACTTCTATAATTGATTTTTTTTTTAAAAGAGTCATTTATTATTACACCTCACTTTTAAGTCTATTTAACTCCCCTGTTAAATTAGATTAGAAAGTGGACAGACAAAAGAATGTCAAATTCTGCCTCTTTGATCTTTATGACTCTCATCTATTTAATTTTTCCTTCTCAGTTATGTATTCCTAATTCCATTGCCATTGTTGAATCAACTGCTCTCCCAGGTATGTTTTGTACTTGCCTTCTTCCTATTTTAATGGCTATTTGCATAGTTAATTAGTGCTAATTTATTGCTTGAAATCAATTAGTAGTATTGTTATGTGTTTTTACCTCAAATGTATATGTGTTTACGAGTATAATGAAACGCACCCAAGAGTGTAGTTTAGTGGTCAATGAACGTCTCAGGTTCAAATTCTACTAGAGAAGAAAAAACCCTAATTAAGTGATTCTTGACGAAGGCTTATTAAACAAGTTCTAATCTTCAGGTTTTTCCTGGATAATTAGTGGAACTAGTTGAGCTGCGTGAAAGCTGATTCAGAGACCTTGGGTATCAAAAAATGTCTTTGGAAACTTTCTCCTTTAGTCAAAAACGACTCAGCAGACATCAAGGTCTCTTTCTAAGAGAGTGAGACTTTTGATTAGAATACTTGGTCAATAGAAAGGCTTATGTAGTGGCGGAACCAGAAATTTTAATGAAGGGATTCAAAAATATTGCAAATACTCCACAAATGGGTTCAAAATTGTGATGTAAATCATTTTTTGAACTTTTAGGTCGAGAGGATTCAAAATTTATTTATGTACAAATACGACTTGTAATTTTTCCTATTTCCTCAATATAATTCGAGGAAGGAGATACAATTAAACCCCTTTCATTTGTTGTGGCTCCCAACTGGTAAAATCTAGCCATGGAGTGTTTTTGGTCCTATTCACTATCATTCTCATTACAACAACAACTGTGCCTCAATACAAACAAGTCGGGGCTGGCTATATTGACCTTCACTGACCATGTTTATCCAATCAAATTCTTCTCAATTCTCAAGCCAATGTTATATAAAATGAAAAATATAAAGATAAAAATTATTAGAAGTTATCTATACTTCCTACTTGCGTAATAATATTAGGTGTAGGTGTTTTGAGACACACCCGTTCTCGTTCATAATATTAGTTTGTTCCTTCCTTGTACATCCGTCTATGATGGGTGCAAATATAGAAACCTGACAACAAATAGACAAGGGAATGGATGCACTACACCTATGTTTGTTGGGTTTTGGCATTGAGTTTGTGTGAATAATGAGAAATGATGGGAGCTCTTTAAAATTTTGAGAAGTACCCAGGGTGAGGCTGGGGGCGGGTGGAGTATGTATACGACGAATGCAGAAAAGAGAGAAACACACACACAAAAAAGAATCTACGCAAGTAAGGAACTTGTCAATGATAATAGAAAGTGATTGGAGATCTTTGAAACATAGGAAAGTATTCGGGGAAATTTATTGCGTGGAGTAAGGCGAATGCGGAAATCAGAGAGGAAGAAACAAAAAGGAAAGTGAACATTGAATGTTGCGAAGTATTGGGGGCAATTTAATGTGTGGAGTAAGACAAATGCGGGAAAGAGAAAATCAAAGCATAGAAGAATCTTGTTGATGATAACAGAAAGTGATGGGAGCTCTTCGAAGCCTTGGGAAGTATCCTAGGAAATTTAATGTGTCGAGTAAGACGAACGCAGAAAAGAGAGAAAAAGAACAAACAAGAAACTTGCTGATGATAAAGGAAAGTAATAGGAGCTCTTTGAGCCTTGGGAAATATACAGGACAATTTAACACATTGAGTAATACGAATGTGGATAGGATACTGAAAGATTCCGATTTCGTTTTTAATCTCGAGAAGAACACTCACAATACGTATAAACATTCCTTGAATTTGAGAATGTTTTCAGGTAGATTAGTTGTTAAACTATTACCAAGAAATGGAGTTGCCCTGTCAAAGCATTTATTGCCATATGGGAAAGGGTCGATGGAAAGGGAAGACTTGATTCCAACTAGCTTGACAACAATCCACAAATACTCGAGAAGATGGTGTCTTTGATGGCCAATAATGGACCTCGTGCCATGCCACACAATGACAAGTATGCTACGGTGGGAAGACAAACTTGAGTTATTCCAATGCAAATGATCATTGCTTTTCACAAGGGGCTTACATAACTTTATTTGAACAATGATCCAATTTATTTTTTTTGAGGTGCTCACCGCATTAGGTAGTTGAGTGTGAGATTTTGAAAGTTGACCTTTTCTAGCTTATATGATGTCACTTCACATTCACTGTTCGAAAGTTCAATAATTCAACTTATGGACTCTATGAACCTCTATGCTTGTCGTTTTCATAAACGGTCAATTAAAAGTGAAGGTTTTCAACATTCCTTCTGGTATATAACCAATTATTTGCTTGCACCAAATGCATGTGTTTATATGTTGCGGAAGGTGAAGCTTCAGATAAGTATACTTGGTCATGACAGTTAGTATTAGTTACTCAAGTATTCTGTCTTGTTCATTGTTGTTTTCTCCTTTGTAATCTAGATTATTCTTTGCTTGTACATATCTATGTGGTTTCCATATACTAAAGAACAAATCATTTATGTATGTAGATAGGTAGGTAACCTATGTTTGACAGAGCAATCAATTTGATATGTGTGTCTAAGAAGAAACCTGTTGCTGAGAATGTAAATAAGAGGAGCTCTTTAAATCTTAGTAAGAATCTGGAGTAATTTAAATATTTAATGCATGGTATGAGTTGAGCACATGATTTGAGTTTGAACCCTACCACAAAAAAGGCCTGGTATTCAAAAGAGAAGGGATCCCAGGAGTCTCTAACTATGTGTCATTGACCCTCGCGGATTTCTCAGTTTTCAAAAAAAAAGAACGGATATGGACATCAATTTTTTATTTGAAGCTGTGAACATATATTTTATTGTTAGGTCAAGGGTAAAGCTGATAAACGAGAGGGGAGGAAGTCACTCAGCCAAATGATATGACCTGTTTTTTCTTATACTATTTTATAGGTGTAGCATTATTAAGTATCATGTTTCATCATTAGTTGGGCGGATCTATGCCATAAGTTATGGGTTCGGCAGTACTCAGTAGCTTTGTTTCAAACTCTATATTTGTGTCAAAAAATCCACGTGATAATTAAAATATCCCGGTCACAATTATTGTCCTGTATTAGAATCCAGAACCTATAAACTTAAAATCTTTAATTCGACTTTGACCTAAAGTTTCTCTATGGTGCAATGCTATAGGCATACTAAAAAGAAATAGTGTTATTCTGTACTGACATAAATTAGTTTTACTGATGTATTATCTTAGTTCTTTTTAATGTGATCTTCTCATAAACCTTACACTTATCTTGAGATAAAAAAATATAAATTCTTCTATACATTGAAATTATATCATATTGCCTTAAGAATTCTAGGAAAGGTGATAAATAGGACTTGTCTAATATCATTATTTGAAAGAAAGAGCTTAGGAGTTATTGTTATTTTCCATTCAACAGGTTATTATAGCCCACATATTTATGTTCATTAACTGTTATTTTCCATTCCGCAGGTTACCGCCCACAGAAAAAATCTAGTGTTGACTAAAGATTAGCACTGAAAGTTGTTTTCTTCACAAAATCTTTCTATCTGATTTAATATTAGATTTTCTAAACTGGTTTGACTTAAGACTAGCACGTTAACGTATTAAATTCTTTGACCTATTTTTTTCCTTTTTTTTTCTCTGTTGATCTATATATTTCTCAGTTCATTGAAGAACAACCTTGCATCTAACTTCCAGTTCTAGTTTGCATCTTCTCATGGGTCGCAATAAGCTTGTGATGAAGAAAATTGAGGATCCAATATCCCGTCAACAGTTCTATTCAAAGCGCAAGGATACCATTCTTAAGAAGTCAAATGAGTTGGCGGTCTTATGTGATACAGATGTTGCGTTGTTGATGTTTTCTCCAGCTGGTCAAGTGACCAGCTATTCTAGCAAAGAAAGGTTAATGGAATTTCTAGAATGATCTTTTTTGTTTGAACATTCTATATTTCCTTTATGATACAAAATGTGATATGATTTCTTTTGGTTGCTTAGTGTTGAGGATATCATGGTCCGTGCTATGAACAAGTCTGTGAATCAGCGGTATGTTTATTTCAATATGCCAGATCCATGAACTAGACTTTGCCAATTCCATTTGACTGATTATCTCAAATGTTTTTTTTTTGTTGACCCAATCCACATGATTGTTGAAGACTCATACCAAATCCAAATGAACAGGTACTAAGTTTTACACATTTTTTACTGATCAACAGCCTCTACCGGCAAGTCCTTGGAGTTTCATCTGACCTTAACATGACTTTATTTTGCAGCTTTTGATGCAGAGTCTCACACAGTCGAAATCTGAAGGCAAAATGGTTGGAAAGATAGCTATGTATGACACTCTCCTTTGGCACTCCATTTATATGTATTAGTCTATTAGTTCGTCCGAGTGGATACATGACTTCTCTCTTTCTTTTCTTTTTTTCCTTTTTTTGGTTGGTATTTTCTATGTGATTGAATAATTTTTTTCATTTTTTGCTGGGTATATTACGATGCTGATGATTGGTCAACGTGCTTTAGTGCTGAGGTAAGATTTGATGCTTCCACAATAGTGTATACTTAAAAACTCCAAGGATATATCACTTGGATAGGGTGATATTAAGCCAGTAGTTATAAGCTTATATTTGTTATTACTGAAAACTCATAACTTGATATATTTTCCATGTATTTCCATATTAGGCTCATGGGAAGAAGCTTAATGAGCTCAAAGAAACACTAATTGAAGCACAACAGAAAATAAGGTTAAAGAGTTCCTCTCTATTTCGTTCTTCTCTTTCTTTTTTTGTCGTGCATCTCTTTTTTGATATTCTATTTCTAAAAAAGGAATAATGTTTTTCTTCCTTGGATGGAGCAGGTATTACAAACCGCAAGTGGAGAATATCAGCTCAGTCCAAGAAGCTGAAGCATATGCGCAGTTCCTTCGGAGTAATATGGAACAGATTCAACAATCAAAAGTGAGCGTATCTCAAGGCTGATGCAATTTTTTACTTCTATTTCAATAAAAAATAGTAGCAGTTGGTTAGTTGAATTAGGACCGGCATGATCATGCTTTGTACTCTTCTTATCAGGCAAAACTCTTGGGTGTCCAAGGATTTCTCCAGAAAAATGAATATCCCGCGGTAAGCCATTTTTGATTGTTTCATATTTGGAAGGATGTTTAAATTTTTTACCTGCATCCAGTATGGAAAGTAACTGTTAGCATTATTATTTCTAGGTCAACACAGAGGATATGGCTGCTGCAGGTAACGAATCTTCATATTTAAATGCTTACTGGTAACTCTTTTGAGTGCTTTATATATGTTCTATTTCCTAAAGTTGTCTGTCTCTTAATTACTATCTTCAGATTGAAAAACATGAAATGTTTGAAAGAAGTCTCAGGAGGTCTTCTTTTTTTCCCACTCCACTCATTAGGAGGATCAATAGTGTTCCACTTACCCTCCAGCATGACTCGGACCCTCAATCTACCGGTTGAGGAAGTCGTTTGACCATCTGATTTGCAGTGATCTAATTCAAGTACCCCTTATATCTATCATACCATCTTAGAGAAAATTTCAGGTCAAGACCTCAGGGTCATCTAGTTTACAAAATAGGTACACAGTGTATAGGTAGTGTGTACTCTATACTAATTGAAATATCTATACTTTATACTTCAGCCATTTTTGGTAAACTAGAAGGCCGAATGATATATATATTAGTAAATATATATTATGATTTCTATGCCTCAGTCTCAAACAAGTTGATGTCGGAATCCACACTTCTTCATTTAAACTCATTTCATACCATCATTGTATTAATAAGTGAACTAGATCTATAGCAACTTTTTTTTTTAATTTTCAAACACTTGCGTGTTACTCTGCTGAAACTTGCTTCTCTGGATTTGTAGGAACCAGTAGGGGATGGCAGTTTTGAGGAAACAGGCCGGATCACGGTGGAGAAGTAGCTGCGGGTGTCCAACAGCTGCAGCAGGAATATAATTATGTTATACTACTAGTTTATGTTAAGAACTTAGTAGAATAAATAACTTGTCCCAATCAGGCAAGCAAAAGTATGAATAATGTTGCATATAGCTACTATGTAATGCAACTTTTAGAATATGACATCAAAACATAGGTATTCTGTTTTGAAATAGAAAACAGTTTGGTTTTTATTTTGGTAACTTTTGCATCCTCCTAGTTCATAATGTTTTTGTTAATTTTCTGAATCTTTTAATTAGAAACTAGACATAGTAGTAATGAAAAAACTACTTTCTTTTATTCATTTTGTAAGTGATCAAAAATTTTACTCTTCGACTTAAAAGCAATTCTACAAAAATGGACATGTTAATTATTTGAGGAGCAGAAGTTTTCTCTTAGATTCTTCAAACTTTTCAAAATGATTTTGCCTATAAAAATGTAATTTAAGGTACTTTTATATAGTATTGGATATGATAATACATCTTATTAACTCTCTCGTTCCCTCCACTTCAGTAGAAGAACTTTTGTAATTGTGGAGTGAGAATTTTAACAAGGGGATTCGAAAAATTTGCAAGAATTCCACAAACGGGCTCAAAATTGCAATGTAAAACGATTTTTGAACCAGCGTTGGCGCTATAATGAAAGCTTTTCTTTGATCAGTGGGCATGAAAATTTTATATAATTGGTAAATACTAGCCATGAAATGTTTTTGGTCCTTTCCACTATCATTCTCATTGCAACAACAACTATGCCTCAAGAAGTTGACATAGTAAGGAACTTGTTGATGATAAATAGAAAGTGATTGGAGCTCTTTTACACTTTGTGTGGATCATTGTTACCCAATGTTTCATAATGTATTGTATTGTATCGTACTCTATCGTACTGTATTGTATGGTAGATACAATGTTTGGCTAGACTATATTGTTTGTTGTTGTTTAATAACATTTTTATTGTTTTGGTTTGACTGTATCGTATTGTATTGTAATTTATAAATTTACTAAAAATATCCTTAATTATTCTAGGGTATGAGGTTTGACTGAAATTAAATAATATAAGATAAATGGTAAAATAGTATTATGAAATATTATGTAAAGATATAATTGGAAAAAGAAATTAAGTAACAATGGAAACACACCAAATTGGTTGTTCCATAAAATGAGGGTTTTCATTATTACGTAACAACGGAATTTAATAATACAATACAATACAATACATTTTAAGTAACAATCAAAACAAACATTGTAGGTATAGTAACGATATAATACAATACAAAGGGTAACAATGATCCAAACAGAGTGTAAATGTAATATCCTATTCTGAAATAAGGGCATATATGCCATTTTAGTATTAAAAAGAAATAGGAGACAAATTGTTTATTTGACCAAAAAGTATTTTTGAAAAAAAAAATACAAACAAAATGAGAGGAAAGGCTGCAACCTGGCAGCAAACAAAAAAAAAAAAGAAAAAAAAAGAAACCTAACCCTATTCCTTTAATTCACGTAGCAAGAAAAGGGAAAATCTTTGGAGTCTTTGTTGAAGGATTCTGTGGCGGCTATTTGTGAAAAAGCGAGAAGGAGGAAGAAAATCATGGATCTGCCTTTCCATTCGAGTGAAGCTAAAGGTGTTGGAAGATATTTAATTGAGAGAGATAGAAGTGGTAGGTAACTTTTCTGAACTTAACTGAACTTAAAGATTTATATTTGTAGATTCCATGACTATAAAATTAGGATTGTAAGAGTTTAAGAAAATAAGGGTTAAAGAGATAGATGAACCTGTTAAATTCTTGGAATTCGAGTGGGTACCTTAGATGATAAGACTAAGCTCTTGTATTTCGGCATCTATGAAAGGAAATAGACGAACAGTAAGATTATATTAGTTTATTTCAATGTGATACTAATCCAGATAACACTGTTTTGTGCGATTTAAGCCCCAATTAGGCGACTTGGCAGATGAGTCAGTCATGAAAGGGCTGGGTTTAACTATAGTATGGATTACCTTAAACGAAGAAACTAACACGAAATTGATATGAACGTGATTATAGATTGATTGAAGGGAGCCATATGGATTGCTTGCGATGACAAGTTTGGTATTTCTACACGAGTACTGTGAATAGTAATCTTACCACAATTTGTATTTCACAAATTTCATGATTTTTACATGGTTTATAAAGTAAATGTGTTACCGACTGCTTGAACTTGCATGTGGGACAAGTCTTTTACTTGATATGATATTGAAAAGATTATTTGAGATGATCTCATTTTTTACAAGATATAATTACTGTTATTGAAAAGGTTTTACACTTATTTGAGAAATAGTGTTTTGATAGGTGATTGTTAAACTTTGAAATGATATGATTTGATAAGATTTAAATGCCCTGTTCGATTTTGAAATGCTTCTACCAATTACAAGAAAAGTATAAATGGGAGTAGACCTTGATGAATCCCATAGCTAACGGCAGGTTCATTAGACCTTGTGCACCTTGTAGTTACTGATTACTGATAAAGTAGTTGCTAGTGGGAAGGTAGAACTAGTATACTGTTACTGATATCCCTCGAGTAGGGATCTATTGATATGAATATTTAACTCTTTTATGAGGAATTCACTGTTATTGGTTACTTCTTAAAGAGAAGGCCACACTGATTACATGATTCATCCTGCTTATATGAGGCATATAGGATTGAATATTGTATTGTTTCTGAAAGGGCATTATTTCATCATTTTGATTATTATACTAGCATGTTTTCTGACTTGTCCCTCATTAAAATGGTTGTGGTTAAGTATTATTACTCACTGAGCTAGCATCTCACTCCTCGCTAATTGTTTTTACAAGAGAACTCAGGTGGTATTGAAGAGGATTTCATTAACTAGAAAGTGTGATTTGGTAAGCATATGGTGAGCCTCGCATTGCTTCGCGTGGCAAGAGAACTATTGATTTGCTATGGTATTATTTAGTTTCTTCTAAAACTCTTAGAGTCGCTCCATTTTTCATTCCTTTGATTTGAGTCATGATTAGTCCTTCGTATTGTAGTCAAGTGACTGGTTTGGAACTTCCTTTTTCGTAATTTGGAGATGAATTGGTTTTATTGCATGACAATTAGATCATTGATGGATATTATGTGGTGGCTTATAGTTGCTATTGGTTGTGTTGTGAATTTCTGAGACAGGGAAAATTCAGTATAGGCCTAAAAACAAAGGAAACTCTACCCGATTTTCTGTAGATTTATGTTAAGGCTTGCTTTGGGATTCTTTCCCCTTAGCGCCGGTCATGGACCTAATTTGGGTCGTGACATTAAAACATTGGAATGTATCAAAACAAACTAGAAACTTCTTGATGATAATGGAAAGTGAACACTGAATGTTGGGAAATATTGGGGGCAATTTAATGAGTGGAATAAGACAAATGCGGGAAAGAGGAAATCAAGGCAAAGAAGAAACTTGTTGATAATAAAAAGTAATGGGAGCTCTTTGAGCCTTGTGGAAGTATCCAGGACAATTTAACACGTTTAGTAATACGAATGTGGCAAAGAAGTGGAATTACAATTTAGAAATATTAGGAAAGGAGTGAAAAGAAAGACATCTTCCTGCATCCAATATGCACAAATGCTTGAGAAAATGCTTGATGGGATTTATTCAGTTTTGATGATTGACAAAGAATGATGAAATACGTCAGTCAACATGGTCTAAAGGTACACTGACACGAGCAATTGAATTCGGACAAGCTTTTAAAATGAATAAAGACAACAGAAATCAAGAAATGAATAATGCAATTTCATGATAAAACTCAAGGAAACAAACAAGTGATGAATTGAAAAGAAAGAATCAATGAATTTGATTTGAAGAGTCTAAAGAGGCAAGGAGTTTGAATTGAAGAAGGAGTACTCACTTGAAGTAGAACTCTAAGTCGAGAGATTTTTAAGTCAATGTGGAGTTTGAAGTGAAGTATAACTCTATGAAGAATTGCGCTTAAATATAGATGAATTTGTTCAAAATATGTGTGCACTTATCGAGCAAAAAGGATAATTGAAAAAATTGACTTCGTAAGTGTTACCAGCAAATTGAAGGAACACATCGAAAAACTTGGTCCTATTAGAGTTAATGCATTGTGAGTTTTTCTTTGTTATTGAGTCTTGATGTAATCTTAGTTCAGGGAGTTGTAAACTGAATTAAGAGTGTTGTCTTCAAGTTGGGATAGCTCGAAGAGTTGGGAACACATACCTTGGAGATTTGTGTTGAAGTTTAGGAATTAGAGTTAGTTCCTAGGATTGCAAGAGTTGTAATCTGAATTTATAAGTTTAGGAATCAGAAGTTCCTAGGATTGCAAGAGTTTGTAATCTTAAACTGTTAAGGCTCATTGATTCAGTGAAGTTGGAGTCAAATCCTATAGGGGTACAGTTCATGATTTTTTACACCTTTTGAGTTGGGTACAGTTCATGATTTTTTACACCTTTAGAGTTGGGTATTCTCCACGTAAAAATATTGTGTGTTTTTTACTTACTATTCTTACTGCTTTATTTGAACATGTTAGGCAACCTCTTTTACACTAAGATGAAAAGTTAAGTTAGTAGTTGAACTTTAGGTCGTGTAAAATATCAATGCTAATTTTGACGGCAACTTGGAACCTTGCAAAACAACCATATATACATGATACATTGGGAAGACAAGTTTTTGTTACTTCAATTCGAAAGACAATTTCTTTTTTTTTTTATGACAAGGGAAACCCGCAGTCGCTACCCTTTGGGTGCGCACAGGGTAAAACCCCCGCTCCTATGCAATAGCTCGCAAACCACATAGGAGAGGTAACCCACACTAGGCAAGCCTGGTGCGACGAGCTCGACCCAAAAGGCAAACCCCTTGCTTTCGCTGGCAAGGGGTTTCGAACTTGAGACCTCCAACATGGAAGTCCCAAGCTCAAACCACTGGGCCACTTCGAAGGGTAATTCGAAAGACAATTTCTTTTAAGAAGGGAGTTAAGATAACACTCCTTTGAGTAGTAAATCCGTGAAGGTTGAGGTTTACTAACTTTTATGATTTTCTCAGTTCATATTCAATAATCTAAAGCTTGTCTGTTTCAGTCATGACTAAATAAAAGAGAAGAATTTTTTGGGTTAACCATTCAGTATTAGTTGATACTGGATTCTACGTATCATGATCAAAGGATGTATTGAAAAAGTTTTGGGCTATAATTTGAATAGGTATATGAAGAACCAAATTTATGGATTGCCTCCGGGGGGTTTGGTATAGTGGTAAGAGCACCGCATGTTATGTATGAGTTGAGTGCACGATTCAAGTTTGGATGAACCCTACCACAAAAAAGCCTGGTATTTAAATAGAAAAGTGTAGTATGATAGACCTATTATCACAAGAGTGTCTAACCATGTGTCATTGGCTCTTGAGGATTTCTCGGTTATTAAGAAGGATAAGGCACAAGTACCCCCTAGATTATGGCCGAAATTCCATAGACACACCTTTACTAAACTAGGTTTTATTACCCGCAAACTCATTTGTTTTGTAATTTTATACACCTTTTGGCTTACATGGCACACTCTGTGACTCCACATAGTTAAGGCGTGTGGGAGATGCTTGGATGCCACGTAAGCCAAAAAGGTGTATAAAATAACAAAAAGGGTTAAAAAAAAAAAAAAAAAATTGGGGGGGGGGGGGTAATAGAACCTTAATTTAGTTAAGATGTGTCTCTAAAATTTTGATCATTGTCTAAGGGATACTTATATCTTATCCCTATTAAGAAAAAGAACAATATATGGACATCAAAATATTTCCTAGAAGTTGTGAACATATATTTTATGGTTAGGTCAAATGATATGGACCTATTTTTTCTCATAACTATTTTATTGTTGTAGAGTTATTAAGTATCATGTTTCATCATTAGTTGGGCGGATCTTCCTTATAAGTTATGGGTTCGGCAACACCCAGTAGCAGAGCTGTAACAAGGGTCGGCCTAGACCCGACCAAGCCTCGCGGGTCAAGAAATTTGAAGGGCTAGGACAGATCGGTCCTTCATTTGGAAGGGCCTGAAAATGCTTAACCCAACCCTAGAAGAGGGCCGAGGGTTGGAGCGGGCTAGCCCTTTTTTTTTCTTTTTTCATTTTTTTTCTTTTCAAACAATGGTGTTGTTTCAATAACACTAGCAAAAGAATCTAGTGTAATTAGTATGTATCTCGCATATCAAATACGCGAGCGAGATAAGAGAGTGACAAGCAAGATGGGAGGAGGCGAGGGCGTGAGATTTGTCTATGTATCCTAGGTACATGCGAATTTACTTGGATAGAGTGTATCTAGAACAAATTAATCTAATTTTGAGTCCATATATTTTGAGATACATGTATCTGGACGTACCAAAAATCTGGTAAAAATCATAATATTACAACATAGCGTGTATTTAAGTATTAAATTATATACTAGTGAGATATTGTAAGTTACCCTTAAATAAAAAGTTTTGGCCCATGGGCCGACCCCGATCAAGCCTCAAGGGCCAAGAGCCTATATTGGCCGAGCTTATAAGCCCTAGTTTTAAATGGGCTTGAAAAATCCTATCCCCACCCTACCCCAATAACGGGTTGGGTTGGGCCGGCCCCGTGGGCTTAGCTCGTTTTGATTTTAACTCTATATTTGTGTCAAAAATTCACATAATATGTACAACTAATATATCCCGGTCCCAATCATTGACTTGTCTTAAAATTCAGAACCTATAAACTTAAAATCTTTAATCCAACTTTGACTTAGATGTCTTGGGTTTTTTTATGGTGCAATGTTATAAATTTGTTTTACTGATGTATGATTTTAGTTCTGTTTACTGTGATCTTCCCATACACCTTATACTTCTCTTCAGATATCAAAATATAAATTCTTCTGTAAGTTATAATTATATCATATACCCATTATAATTCTAGGAAAATGATAAATAGTACTTGTCTAATATCATTATGTAAAAGAAAGAGCTTAGGAGTTACTGTTATTTTCCACTAAGCAGGTTAAAGCCCACAGATTTCTGTTCATTAATTGTGTAGAAAATTTTTAGTGTTGACTAAGACTAGCGTTTAAACTTGTTTTCTTCTCAAAATCTTTTGATATGTGATTCAATATTAGATTTTCTACTCCCTCTGTCCCTAATTACTTGTCCATTTTGACAAATCAAGAAGGACAAAATTTTTTTACCTATTATACCCTCAATTTATTACTTTAAAAAAGGTAAAACTTTTTGAAAATCTTAAGTTTTTAATTCATCCACTTCATAATTAATAGGGGTAAAATGGTAAACTCACTATGTCAATTATTGTTTTCTTAATAGATGTGCCAATTCAAAAGTGGACAAGTAATTGGGACAGAGGGAGTATTAGATTGTAAGTGTTTTGACTTACAAATAAGTCAATACATTAAATGCTTTGACTTTTTTTTTCCTTTTTTTTTTTTTGTTGATCTATATATTTCTTAGCTCATTGAAGAACAACCCGGCATCTAACTTCCAGTTCTAGTTTAATTTGCATTGTTCCATGGGTCGCACTAAGCTTGTGATGAAGAAAATTGAGGATCCAACATCCCGTCAACAGTTCTATTCAAAGCGCAAGGATACCATTCTTAAGAAGTCAAATGAGTTGGCTGTTTTATGTGACGTTGATGTTGGTCTTCTAATGTTTTCTCCAGCGGGTGAAGTGACCAGCTATTCTAGCAAAGAAAGGTGAATGAAATTTCTACAATGAACATTCTACGTTTCGTTTATAGTACATAATTTCATATGATTTGTTTTTTGGTTGCTTAGTCTTGAGGATGTCATGCTCCTTGCTATGAACAAGGCTGGCGAACTGAACAAGCGGTATGCTTATTTCAATATGCCAAATCCATGAATTAGACTTTGCCAATTCTAGTTTAACTGACCATTGATCTAATTTTATTTTATTTTTGTTGAAGATCTCCTGAAAATCCAAATGAACAGGTACTAAGTTTTACACATTGATCAGCAGCCTCTTCCGATAAGTCCTTGGAATTTCATCTGACGTTTTATTTTGCAGCCTTTGACGGAGATTCTCACACAATCAAAACATGAAGGCAAAATGGTGGAAAAGATAGCGATGTATACCACTCTCCTCTTGCACTCTGTGTATATATGTATTAGTCTATTAGTTTGTCAGAGTAGATACATGACTTCTCGAGTTTATTTCTTTTGCTTTTTTGTATGGTATTTTCTACATGATTGAATAACTTTTGTCTCTTTTGTTGGGTATTTTTACGATGCTGATGATTGATCAACGTGCTTTAGTGTTGAGGTAAGATTAATATGTAGAAAGGGAATCACCTTCCGCCAAAATTTGTTATTACTGAAAACTCGTAACTTGATTTATTTTTTATGTATTTCCAAAACAGAGCCATGAGGAGAAGCTTAATAAGCTTAAAGAAAGGCTAAGTGAAGCACAACAGAAAATAAGGTTGAAGAGTTGCTCACTCTATATTTCCTTCCTGTCTCTCTTTTTTGATATTTTAAAAGATTTCCCTCTTTTATAATGATTTTTTCTGTTGGATCGGGTAGGTATTACGAACCACAAGTGGAGAATATCAACTCTGTCCAAGAAGCTGATGCATATGAGAAGTTCATTAGGAGTGCTATGGAACTAATTCAACTATCAAAAGTGAGCATATCTTGCAATTTTTACTTCAATTTCTTAGGACTAGTTGAATTAGGACTGGCATGATCATGTTTTGTACTCTTTTTACCAGGCAAAACTCTTGGGTGGCCAGGAATTTCTCCAGAGAAATGAAAATGTTGCGGTAAGACATTTTTGATTGTGTCATGTTTGGAAGGATGGTTAACTGCTTTTCGAACATCCATTATGGAAAGTTAACTGTTTGCATTGTAATTTTTAGGTGTCTTCTGTCAACGCAGAGGATATGGCTGCTGCAGGTAACGAATCTTCATATTCAAATGCTTAGTGGTAACTTTTTGAGTGTATATGTGGTGTACACTCCGGCCATTTTTGGTAAACTAGATAGCCAATTGGTATATATATTAGTAAATATATACAATAACTTTTATGCCTTAGTCTCAAACAAGTTGATGTCAGAATTGGCACTTCTTCATTTAAACTCAATACCATCATCATACCAATCTGCGAACTCTATAGCCACTTTTTTCCCAAACATTTGCATGCTGAATTAGATTACACAAAGGAATCTACTGAATCTTGCTTCTCTGGATTTGTAGGAACCAGTATGGGACGGATGTATTGAGGAAACAGGCCGGATCGCGGCGGGGAAGTAGCTGTGGGTGTCCAACAGCTGCAACAGGAATTATGTTATACTAGTTTATAGGTTAAGAACTTGGTAGAATAAATAACTTCCCCCTATCAGGCAAGCAAAAGTATGAATAATGTTGCATTTGTCTATTGTGAATGCAACTTTTAGAGTTCTTGTATGGCATCAAAACATAGGTATTGTGTTTTGAATTAGAAAACAATTTGGTTTGGTTTCGATAATTTTTGCATCCTTCTAGTTCATAAGGTTTTTGTTAATTTTCTGAACCTTTAAATTATAAGCTAAACATACGAGAGTGATCAATAGATCTTAATTCTTCAACTTAAAAGTTATATATACTACAAAGAAAAGAATGTGCATGGTAATCAATAAACTGAATTTTTATGTCATGTAGATTTGGACTCGCACTAAATAATGCAGAATCGAATAATCGACTAAATAATCAAATATCTTTTTACGACATGGTAAATTATATTTATCGTGTAAATATTCACTTACACTTATGTGAATATAAATAAATCATTTCTTCAAATTAATAAGGTAATTTATATACTTATGTCTAACAAAAATAGATATATTTGATTTCATGATTTACAGAATTTTAATCTAATTACAGAAAATAAAGTAAAATATGATTAATTACATAAATCTTTGACCATCCCTTGGTTGACCAAATTTATGGTCATTTCATCCCACAAGGAACAGCTAATTAGTTCAAAGTTATTGTTACAACATCTTTGTTTTTTCCTTATTATAACTTTGGTAAAGAGAACTAAATAAAAGGAGAAGAAATATTATCACTATTAGTTTAGATAAGTCTTTCCACAAATAAAGTACAGAAATCAGACAAATATATTTGTATCATAATGTATAGTCAGTGTATAACTCATTTATAGGTAAGTTATATTCAGTTTTTTGAATGTATCATAATGTATAATAATTATTTATTATGACTTTTGACTATTTTTTATGTAAACACTATATGACTATATTTATTGTAAACAAATTACTTTATTTTATATATTTGAAACTATCTCTAAGAACTTTATCACATTTGAATCAAAACTTTGAGGCGACTATTATTGCACAACTCGGCATCAGCATTTTCCAGGCTTATACCAAATCTCCCATAGGACTATAGTGTGGCCTTCTTTTTTTTCTTTACATACTTGAGTTTGTAGAGAGTAGCAGAAGAAAAGTATAATCGATGAAACTTCTGCTAGCCCAAGATCGTTAACTAAGATCGAAAGATTCAACTAAAGAAGAGAAAGTTAGAAGGGAGAGAGAGTATTTTGGATAAAAAGAACTTTGTTATAGAAAAAAACTATTTGATTTGAGTTGTTCTTGGGTTGATTACAAATGTCTAATGTCGCCCCTATTTATACTTGTATAGAGATGCTTCTAGAAATTATTCTAGATATATGATATATCTACAAGAAATATCTAGATATCCTTATCTTCTAACTATGTAACAAGAATCTAGATATTTCTATACTTTACTGTAAAAATCTAATTATCTAAAACATCTAGATTTTTCTTTAGTATAAATATCAAAGACATTTACTCTACAAAATTCTAGAAAATTCTTCTAAATATCGAAGATATTTTTTGTACATTCAAAAAATCAACTTTAATTTTTCATAGAGTTTGATCATGAAATTTGATCAAATTATAAAAATTCAATCTTGAAATATTTTCAATGAACTAGTTTCGAAATTTCCACTCACAAAACTTTTTTTAAATTTTTTTTAAGTAAGATAAAAATATGAAAGGAAAAATAAAACCTTTCTTTAAGTTCAAGATAAATTTTAAAAAGGCCAAATTTCAAATCAGGTGTTCTGCCCCCTCTCTTATCTCAACTTTGTTCTCTGCACGTTTTTCCTAAAAATATGTATAAAAAAAATTTGCCTCCGAAAAAAAATGAAATATTCCAACAAACAAAAATCCCAACTTAGAATTTGACCCAAAAAAGTAGAAAATCTGAGAGTTTTTCTAAATAAAACTTGAGGGAACCTCTTAAAATAGAATTCTTGATCATACATAGAATTCATCTCTTTCTTGAACCTTTGCTAAATCATTCTTTTTCTCTCTCACTATTTGTTACAACAGAAACCAAAATTTTGCATTTTAAAAGCTAAAGATACAATTTTTATGTGCATACATATACATTTTAGGTGTAAAAATTGAATCTTTTAGTGTTTATAGGGGCCACAATCCATCTGATTTATATATATACATTTGTATTGTAATATACATTTGTATATATATTTCAATTCTCTCTTTTAGCTGAGAATTCTTTGAATTGGATTAAAAATAGAAGGTTTTATGGTTGTTTCTTGGATTGCATTGGGTGTTTCTTGAGAAAAAAAAGGGGGGGCTGTTGAATACATGCCAAATGCAATTAAAAGAAGGTCAGAAAATGGGATGATCAATATTATAATGGGAAGGGTAGCCTATGTGTTTAGTTTTGTTGCTTTGATTTGTCTTTGGGCAGCAAGAGATTCAGAAGGGAAAAGGAAGTTTCCTGGAAGCAATTTAGACTTAGCTGGTCTTTGGCAGGGTCCTGTGATAGACGAAGACACGGTATGGATTTCATTTCACTTATATTCATATGGAGATGAATGTAATGTGCATTCATAAAATGTGTTTAGATATGAGTTGCTTGATGTATATGTTCTATGCATTTGTCTGCTGATAGCTAATTACTATTTTCCGATGAGTATTAGCAATGTCGTTGAAATTTGAAGTAGCTATTTCTAAAAGCTTAAGTTTTTAGATTAGATGGTCATACACTTTGATATGGTATCAAAGTAGGCAGACGTCCTAGTAATCGAATTTCCCAGCAACCTATTATCTAAAAGAATTTCCATGTGTTTGGACCATGAAAAAGTAGCAGGCTTGCACGTGGTAGGGGCATGTTGAAAATACAATTAAATAATAAAAGTGTGTTCTCTTTCTAACAGCTAAGGTTTTAGATGAGATGATCATAGTCTTCAACAACTTTCATAAGAGGTTAACTTTTGGATTATGTAAATGAATTTGTGTTTTCGATTAAGAGTGGGATTTAACCAATTTGGTCTTTGCCCACAACCAACAAATATGGGCTTAGGAGTCTATGCCAATGTTTTTAAGGTTTTTCATTTCCAAAAGTTCAGAGACTTAGTTGTTACCTAAGTTGTGCGGACTCTTCACTTTCGATGCCGAACCCATGTCGGCAGTGGTGGACCCAGGATTTTTGCTCGGGGGGTTCAAAGTGTAAAAAAGAAAGTTCAGGTGGTAATGCAAGTGCGCGGTGAGAAAAAATTATATATACTACTGATTCTCCAAAAATACACTACTTTTGGAGAATCCAACACACACCCGTTGACATTTTTGAAGAGTCCGGGCAACATAAGACTAGTTGTAAAAATGGCTGAAATTTGGAGGTTCATAGGAAACAAGAATTAAATCTGTATTTATAACAAAGACAATGAGAAAGGATCTCTTCTAATCCACCTTGGAACTAAAATACTGGTGTTTTCCTGAAATCAGTAACCTTTTCAACCTATTCCTTTAAACATATATGTATTGCATCAAAGGTGTTTTCCTCGCACCGGAATTTTGAAGATCATTGTGCAAGAAAACTGGAGTCACCTTTCTGTTTCCCCAAACCAGCCTAGCATGTAAATCTGTATTCCCAAGCTGTTGCTTTTATCTAGCAAAATCTCTTGCTTTGTATCTTATTCCAACTGGAATAAATGGAAAAAATTCTGACACGCTTTTGTAGTCCAGTTTTCTTTATCTGGATTTGGACAGTCAATTACATAGGCTAACAAGTTTCAATGCTACCAGTTTAGTTGTTGAATGTTCTGATTTACTGTGCATATAATGTAGCCATCAAATTTGAATTATCAAAAGATGCAAGATGGAGAAGCATCTGTTGCATAATAGTGAAACAAAAACAACTTTATATTAGTATATAGAATTCATTTCTCTAACTTAGTTCTTGCCTTGTCAGAATACTATAACTTGATGATCTTCTGTATGCAGGCCGAGCAAGTATGGATTCATTGCAGGGAAGAGTTAGAAGAGGGTACCGAAGCTGCAAGGTTTCTGGAATATTATATTCAACAGACAGCAACAGGAAGTTACAGTTACTTAAAACAGGATATAGCTTTGTTGAGAAAAAGAACCTTACAAAAGGCTATTGAAGATTTGCCTCCCCGAGAGAAGCAGATTTTGTTGCAGTGCTTAAGAAGGAAAAATGTTCCAAGTCATATTTCTGATAGTGACGATGCATCCAGTACTTGGTTTAGCAAGTACGAAGAGCTTTTCTCACAATTGTCAAGTGTTCCCAGGAGGTACCTAAGAAAAAGAAAGAATCCATTTTTGCCAAAAAAAAAAGCTCTAAGAAAAAGAAAGAAATCATTTTTGCCAAAAAAACATGCTCCAGTTCCGTCTCCCGCTCCATCTCGCCCTGCAACTGTTCCGTCTCCCGCTCCATCTCCTCTCCCTGCAACTGTTCTGTCTCCCGCTCCCTCTCCAGGTCCTGCAGCAGTTCAAATGCTCGCTCCGTCTCCAGGTCCTGCAATTGTATCACCAGTTTATGCTCCAGTTCCTTCTATTGAAGTGCCCACTAGCTCTCCTCCAACTGTGCAGCCTCCTTCTCCAGTTATAAAACCTCCTGCAAAGCCTCCAAAACATCAAACTCACACCAATTCTTCAACACCTTTACCTGTTAATCCTCCAGATAAACCGCAAAATGGTCCTAATTCTCAGGGAGATAATCAGCAGCATCGAAATTATTTAATTGCTGCAGTGGCTGGATGTTCTGTTGCAGGAATTGCCTTTTTAGCTCTGTTAATATTATGTGTTAAGAATAAGAAGAAAGAAGTAGCTCCAGATGATGGGAAAAGGGGTGGGAAACCGCCTCTGAATTCGACTGCAGGTGTCTATTTGCTGCTATATAGCATGATGGTTAATTAATCTCAGTGTATCATTCTTTTCATTACATTTCAGTAATTTGTATGATCTGTGTTGCCAGGTGCTTCTCTAAATTTCATGAGTGCATCTGCTGTAAATGACGCTGATCCTCATAATTCTTCCGAAGCAGACGTGGAACTGTCAAAATCTGAGATGAATGCAACTGCTCATGCACCATTACCGCTTCCTCCAGGAAAATCTGCACCTCCACCTCCACCTCCACCTCCGCCTCCTGGTCCTCCACCTCCTCCTCCTAAACCACCTGCTCCGAGCCCACCTCCACCTCCAAAAGCTCGCCCTCCTAATCCACCAAAACCTGGTAATTTGCCAAAGCCTTTACCTCTTGGAGCACATCAGAGAGGACGTTCTTCTGAGGCCGGGGGAAGTGGCTCATTGGGTGAATCTGGTGCTCCAAAAACAAAATTAAAACCATTCTTTTGGGACAAGGTTCTTGCTAACCCTGATCACTCTATGGTTTGGCATGAAATAAAAGCCGGCTCATTCCAGTAAGTTTTGCACTGGTCTTGCTATTTACTTTGCTCGTGCGAGAGCTAAACTGTTTCTGCTTTTACCATTCTGATTGCTGAATTTTATTACAGGTTTAATGAGGAGATGATGGATTCTTTATTTGGATATATACCAGGAGACCAAGGGAAAGATGATCGAAGAAAAGCTTCCTCATCCTTTGATCAAACCTCACAGTATATTCAGATTATTGATCCTAAGAAATCACAAAATCTAGCAATTCTTCTCAAAGCCTTAAATGTGACAACAGAAGAAGTTTATGATGCTCTCGAGGAGGGTAAATCTCTCTCTCTCTCTCCCCCTATGGTGGCTGTATGAATCCTTTTAGAAATTCCATTCAATTTGGTCCATTTCATTCCAGTACTTAATATTTTCTTAAAGGACAATTTTTGGATTAATACAAGAAGACTGCCCATCTCACATTGATCCCTACTTTGATATATATGTCTCTAACAAAACTAATAGGCTCTTGGCTAACACCTAACCTGTGCGTATAACATCAATAAGTTAGCATAATCCTGACTAGTTGGTATCACCTATATAAATCATTTGCTTCATTTTGTTCTATTCTTAACTACGTCCTCATTGATTTCGAGAAAATGTAGGGCTAACTTTCCTACATATGGTTTTAGGCTTACCTTGTTCTCTTTTGGAGCCTGAATTTATCATATTTTTTCTCCTGTGAAGGTACATTTGGGAGTCTATGTATGACATGCTAAACCATCTCACTTGACCTTTTCTAATTTTATCCTCTACATGTGATACTTGCAACTCTCTGTCAGATGTGTTTATTTTATCTTTTCAAATTTTGTACAACTGCATTTCTACAACGCTCAGATTGTGGATATGTTGGACCTTTGCAACCCAACATTCACTTCCATATAACATTGATAGATATCTTCCAATCTCATAATTTTCTAGTAACACCCCTCTGTTTCAACCTTTTATATTTTAAAGTAAATGTGATACATGTTCATTTATCATGACATTCTCCTGGAAAAGTGAACATGCTTTTGAATTAAATCGGCATCTTGACATCCGCACATGCTGTGTTTACTCTTGTGTTTAAGGGAAAGAAAAAGTCCCATCTAAAATTTTCATTATCTGTGTTGCAACATGTCAACGATCACCTAGATACCAATCGCAAAAGCTTAAAGGGATGAAAAGACCAGTTAGAAGAAAATGTAATCTTTGAATGATAGCATATGCTTATTTTGTTACAACTGGATACATTGAAAAGCATATCCTAGACTCCACTTCATCTTGCAAAATAAAATGTAGCAAAGTTTGTAGAGCATGAAATTAATTGGAAAACTATGGTATTACTTCAGTCATTTACATTTGGTAAGGTACTTATTTGATTCGCTGATTTTTAAAAGATGCAAACAATCCCAAGGCAAACATTGAAGTTTCACGATGATAAAAATTCCCTTATTGTCATGTACCTTGCCACACACAATTGATCTTAACTGCTATTAATATTAAGTCGTGAAAAATCTGACGTCTATCTAATTACTCAAGTCTCTTATCAGGTAATGAGCTGCCTCCTGAACTCATAAGAACTCTCTTGAAGATGGCACCAACAATGGACGAAGAACTAAAACTCAGATTATTTGCTGGAGACATTTCTCAGCTCGGTCCTGCTGAACGTTTTCTTAAGTCCATGGTTGCAATTCCATTTGCCTTCAAACGGATGGAAGCATTGCTGCTCATGTGTTCTCTTCAGGAAGAAGTTTCTTCCATTAAAGAGTCCTTCGCGACCTTAGAGGTAAAGTGTAAAGTTTCTTATAATTTGATGGTTGCAGTTTAGGGTGAATTTTTTTTGTTATTCTGCTTTGGCCTCAGTTTTTAACTGTCGATTCTGTGCTTGGTGGTTTGCCAACTATTCATACATGAACTCAGATAAGAAAAGAAAGCAAATAACGGTGTTTATCTGGGTGAAGAGTTTAAGAAAGGAAGATTTTGAAACTTGTGATCTAAAACAAGTCAGACGTTTATATGTCTAGAAATCGTCTCATTAAGGGTAAAATGGGAAGTTTATAGATTACATTAATTCTAATTATAGAAAGGTATTATTCTTTATGGAACAAACAAAAAAGGAAAGTGTGCCACATAAAATGGGACATGGGGAGTAACATATATGTGGTGTACATCATGTGACTGAGATATCATCTCTGGAGTATCATCCCCTTTGTTAAAAAGTGAGAACAATAAGAAAACAAATAAAGGAAATCAACCGTTCTTTTAGATTATTAGTGGCAAAAAGTACGTAGACATTAGACTTTTCTTAGTGAAGGGGAGGGGACCATTTCTTCGTGTAATTTATAATCAACAGAAATATAACAGTTAGTTGGACTTACCCGATTTTTCTTCTTAGATTCTTGGTTTCTCACCTTTTATATTAACATACGGAATTTTTCAATTGAAGGGGGTCATTTCACTTTGCATGAAATACTAAAGCTGAACGTTAAACAGTTGGGCATACTGTATCACCTGATTTTGAATTTTGATAGTGCCAGAAGATTATTTAAAATCTTTCTACCCTGAAATACCGGTATGAAGATGTGTATTGGCTAGTGATGCCAAGGGAATTATAGCCATCCTTGGGAAATTTTAGTAACTCGCAGCCTTTCGTGATAATATAGAAGAGCTTTTTACTCATCATTGTGACTTGCAGGTCGCATCTAAGGAACTGAGAAACAGCAGACTCTTCCTGAAACTTCTTGAAGCAGTTCTAAAAACTGGAAACCGCATGAACGATGGCACCTTCCGTGGTGGTGCGCAGGCATTCAAGCTTGACACACTGTTGAAACTCTCAGATGTGAAAGGAGCTGACGGCAAGACAACACTCTTGAACTTTGTAGTTCAGGAAATTATTCGATCTGAAGGATTAAGAGCAGCACGTAAATTAAGAGAGAACCAAAGTACTACCAGTGTGCAGACAGAAGATCTTGTAGAGGATCCTGCTCAGGAGTCGGCAGATTATCACCGTAACCTTGGTCTTCAGATGGTTTCTGGTTTAAGCAACGAGCTTGAGAATGTAAGAAAAGCTTCACTTATTGATGGCGAGAACTTAAGTGCAGCTGTCATGAAGCTTAGTCACTCACTAGTGAAAACTAAAGAGTTTCTGGACACTGATATGAGAAGTTTGGAGGATGAAAGTAAGTTCCGTGATACACTCACAAATTTTATCCAACATGCAGAACAGGAGATGACTTGCATACTAGAAGAAGAGAAAAAGATAATGTCTTTGGTTAAGAGCACAGGAGATTACTTCCATGGAAATTCAGGGAAGGACGAAGGCTTGCGTCTCTTTTCAGTTGTTAGTGATTTCTTGATTATGTTGGACAAGGCATGTACAGTGGTGAGAAACTCAACGAAGTTACCAGTTAAGACTCCTAAAAAAGGAACGTTAACATCTGCTTCCCAAGAATCCTGTCCTGAGTCTTTGCCAGACATACGTAAACAACAATTTCCTGCAATCCAGGAGCGACAGATGCACTATTCTAGTTCAGATGATGAGAGCTCAAGCCCGTAGCTGTCTGTTTAGGTATGTCTATTTGTAAAACTGAGTTTCCATGAAACTAATGTAAAGAGGGCTGATGAGTCATAACTTTGCTGTTTTGATGTGTAGGTGTCAGAGTACTTTGGAGCTAATATGGCTTGGATAATAGTCTACAGAAGTATGTATTTAACGACTATATGAGGCCTAAGGTGTGCCTCGTACGCCCCAGTTAGCGAACACATGCTCTTCGAGATAGAGGGAATAGACATTTGCTTCAATGCTCTCTTAGAGCCCTAGCACTAGTGGTAGGAAGAATGGCTATAGTATAGATGCCATAGTAGTTATTGCATGGTCTACTACAACGATCCACGGAGTTAAATCACAACCTCTCACTGTCTGTAGTCACCTTTCTCTATAACAATCCAAATATCGAGATGGTAATGGTACTGAAATCTCCTAAATATTTGTTAAATTATTTTTAGTATATATTGGAAGTTAGACCAGATTCGTATAGTTGCAGCTTTTTATTCTTCTAGTTTCAGCTTCTTTTTCTCGTCAAGATGCATGATTGCTAATTCATCTGTTTCCAATCCATTTTGTGTCTAGTTTCTTTGTTGGACACTCAACTTGGTACAATCTTTTAGTGTCATATCTTCCAAAACCAAGCTGTGCACCATCCGCTTTGCAAGCCCTACTACTTCTGCCTTAACAACATTTACTAGATTACGTATGTTTCATTATCTACTAAACTGTCATATCCTTTGTGTTGTAATTGTCTACTCCTCGTTCGATATTTCTGTAAATATGAATTTGTGAGTATTAGGATTGGCATATAGCATTTCTAAGGACGTCCCTTCTGTATAAGCGTTTAATCTTTCGGCTGATTGATATTGGAAAAGATTGCACCTCCATGAGGTAGTAATAAGGTCTATGTCCTTCTGCTTTGTTTTACTATGTAAAGGTGAAGAATTTCAAGCTTTGGCAATATATTGACTTATTTCTGGCTCCCATGGCTTAGTTCAAGTGACAAAGGTAGAGGGAGTCACAAGTTTGGTATTTAAGTGGAGAATGATAGAGGATAGATCTATTATCTCCGAGTTTCAAAGCATTGGTCCCAAACAATTAGTAAATGCATTTGGCATTGGTGATTGATTTGCAATACTTTGCAAATAATTTATTTTTTTAACCTCTTGTTCACACAGATTTGAATGGGGCTCCAAATGAGACAATGATAATTTATTTCAATCTATCTCCTTTTCTCTTTGCTTATTTTCTCCCCTAATATTGGCATCTTATTCATCTAAATGCCAAGTAGGAAATCTTATTGTAAAACTATCTTGTATCATGTGTTTTAGATATTTGATAATAGAAGGATACTCATAAGTCATAACTCATAACTAACCTATATTTCCAACATTCTTTTAGGTCTCATGTTTGTATATTGAGGTGGAAAAATTATAACATATACCACATAATCAAAATTTCTAAAATAGCAATTAGAACATATTCTTGTCATCTTCAATTGAAAAAGTTTGTATGTTTACGCACTTCATACATTGATATTAAACAACATATAAATTTACGCTACTTTTAATACATAAATAAATCTTTTTCTCATCACCATCCAAACGACCCCTAAGAATATAATATTGCTAATGGAGATGAGAAGAATAGGGATAAGGCACACGTACCTCCTAGACTATTACCGAAATCTCAAAGACACGTCTTAACTAAACTAAGGTTGTATTACCCCCTGAACTCATTTTTCTTTTGTAATTTTATACACCTTTTGGCTTATATGGAAGAATCCATGACGCTACATAGTCGAGCGCGTGGGGAGATGTTTGGATGTCACGTAAATTTGAAACAAAAAATATAATGATGTTATTTGGAGTTCTTGATCTTTGGAAGAATGAGAATTGGAGATTTTGAGAGTTGATATACGTATAATGATGTTGTTAGATTGTAAGATGGACTTAGGGAAGTTGATTGAGGGTAAAAGGTCAAGAATACCCTTCTAGGAACGTAAGAAGACCATAAAAATCAAAGAAAATGATATTTTAATGAATCCTGTCGGCTAAAACGACGATCTAGAGGTCTCCTCACCGAAAATAGTTGGTGGATCGCCTAATGAGACTTTAGATCACCCAAATGGACAGAAACTTGAGGTTTTCAGGACAATTCGGCAATTCGCCAACCCATTCAGCTGATCATCGATTGAGCAAGTGACCTCGCCCAATTTCCCAGCCCGGGTCTGTTCTAGTAAAACGACCATAACTTTTTACTTCGA
Source organism: Solanum tuberosum (assembly GCF_000226075.1). Lineage (NCBI taxonomy): Eukaryota > Viridiplantae > Streptophyta > Magnoliopsida > Solanales > Solanaceae > Solanum > Solanum tuberosum. The sequence goes on along the minus strand of NW_006239248.1, from coordinate 535,838 downwards.
ATTCGAAATAAGGCAAACTTTGTGGCGTTGGAAAGAAGACACATAGACCTTTAATTTGATAGGTCATAGACCGCCTAATTCATTATATGTTGAGAGGCAGTGGCGTAACTAGGAATTTTACGAAGGGTGTCCAGAAATTGAACAAAAGCTCTTTTTAAAAAGGGGAAAAAATTTGTTGCTAGTGAGATTTGAACACGCAAGCAGTAACACATTCAAGGCGTTTGGAACCCATCTAAGAAGTCTAAAACCACTGGGCTACCAAAGTCTATTATGTTAAGGGTGTTCAAAATATATTATTTAATCACTTTGTATATCATTTTATTTGCAATTACGGTATTTTTTTTCTGACGAAGGGTGTCCAATTGGACACCCTCACATGCACATGGCTACACCCCTGTTGAGAGGTATCAGTATTTCAAGTTGACCTTTATATGAACTCATGCAAAAACTTAGCCAATAGGAATGCTTTGAACTTGGCTTGGTGTTTGAGGTCTCCTATGACCCTAGATCACTTTAGATACACTTTATACACTTGGTAAAGAACCTTAAAACACATGAGCAAGTAGGATATCATGTCATCACCCGGTTCGAGCTCATATACATACGACGAACGATTTAAAGTTTTAAGAGAAGAGTTGCAAGGTGTTATAGAATGATTCGGGTCTTAGCTTAGAAATTTTCATGGTGTTACAATAAGGTAGGGATAAGACTATGTACTCTTACTTCTAAAATTTCACTAGCTATGTTTGTTGTTGTGTAAAACTGAATCTCCTTTTCCTAATTTAAGTTTATGAAATTTGAGATTTTTTTTTTTTATAATTTTGTCATTTTTCTATTAGGCTTTACAATTTAGCTATTCATAATAAAAGGCTCATTGAGTTTTTAAATTTCTTTTTAGTAATATTTGTTTGTCTTGTTCGAATAAAATAATTTAGAAATAATATCAACAAATACTACTTAAACATATATTGACATATCAAAATTCAATGTTATTTCCAAAATACAAACAATACAATAATTTAAAAAAATTGTTAGCAAATATAACTTAAACATATATTAACGTACCAAGTTCAATTTTATTTTCAATATCAAAATAATACAATACTTGAAAAATGATAGTAACAAATATTACTTAAATATATATTGACATATAAAAGGTCAAAACATGTATCTTGTTTGAATAAAAAATGTAACATACAAATATAATTTTACTTTCAAGATTCAAACACTACAATACTTTGAAATGTTAGCAAATATTATTTAAACATATATAGACATATTAAATTGAGTTTATTTTTAAAATTTGGCAATAACTGGTTCTATTAAATGTAAATGTAAATGTCAATTCTATTATTAGAAATTTAAAAAAAAAACACAAATTCCAAACTGGCCCACTTAACGCGTTAACTACACTAACAAAAGTATGGGGCTGAGCCGGATGTCCTTTCATTGGGATCTATTCCCACCCTTTAACATTAGCTACAGTTAGCCCGAGTTCTGTGTGACCACATTTTTATGAATCGAATTGTCCTAGCCTAACCGGATGATATCCTTACTTTAATGTTCGAACTATAAGAATTAATAATCTCAATATTGACCAAAAAATTATGGAATAGACATTTATATTCAAAATATGCGTAATCTAAGAATATGGTAAGTAATTTTATAAAATTTTCTATTTATTGATATGACTTCTTCTACAATCTCAGACTTCTTCCTCCCTTTCTCTTTCTAGGTCTCTTGCGACCTCTTTGTTGTTGGTTTCGATGGGCAACAACTTTTGCAGGAACACTCGGCTTGACTGTGAAGTCTGATGCAGAAGGGGAAGGCAAGGAATAACCCGATTTCACTTTAAATTTGAATCGTGCCCCATCTTTGTTTTCGGTACCAGAAGAAGATTAGAGTTTTTATAGGGTTTTGAACTGATTTTTAAGTGATGGATCTCTTTTCAACCGAATGGGTTATTTTGAGTCCTTCACCGCTTTTGGTGTTTGATATTTTTTTTCAAATTCACATAGATTTAATTAAAAACAACAAATCACATTTTGAAAGGAGAATTCTTCCGATTAAAAATCACTAATAAGATGTGATTGCTCCGTCATCCTTCCACCATCCCCATTCCACATGTGCATAGTGGTATTGGTGTGACTCATAAAACTCACGAGGAACACATGTCCAAATGGGGGAAAGTAATTATCCAATTGTAGAAGGCGCGACAATTGATGAAGACATTGGCTTTTTGTATAAATAGAAAAACCCTACATAAAGCTTTCATCTTTTTGTCTTTGCTTCAACACTCACCATAGATACCGCTGACGGCCGAATAGCTCTCTTCTTGTTTGCTGAAGCAATGGCCCCCAAAACCAAATCCCGCTTAGTAGACCAGCCTCCTTCTGTATCCTCATCTGAAGAACAAGAACAGGTTGAAGAATCCCGGGAAGAAGAAGAACAACAATCGGGGGAGGAAGAAGGAGAAGAAGAATCAGGGGAAGAAACTGAAGAACCCAAGACAGCACATCCTGTTGTAAAGAGACCCATCACTCAGAAACTCCAATTTTCTTCTGAGTCCGGCAGCGAGAATCGGTCAGGATCCGAATCGGAAGCGGAATCGGGCCATTCCCTGCCTTCCCCTTCTGCATTGGACTTCACCGCCAAGCCCAGTGTTCCTGCTAAAGCTGCTGCCCCATCGAAACCAGCAGCAAAGAGGCAGCAAGATACCCAGACAGAGAAAGGGAGGAAGAAGCCCAAGATTGCAGAAGAAGAGGAGAAAAAATCAGCTGCTACTCCTCGCAGTCTATGGAGCGATGACGACCAGCTTGCTCTACTCAAAGGTATTGCTGAATACAAGGCGGTAAAAGGTATGGAACCTAGTGCCGATATGTCTGTTTTTCATGAATTCATCAGGGGGAAGTTGCAGGTTGAAGTTTCAAAGAGGCAACTCCGTGAAAAGGTAAGGAGGTTAAAGAAGAAATATTTGACTAATGTGAAAGATGGTGAGGAGCCAGTTTTCATGAAGGGTCAGGATTTTCTAGTTTTTGAGCATTCAAAGAGGATTTGGGGTGCCCCTGGAACTAGCAATGGAGTTAGCACTAATGGCACAGCTAAAATTACTGTTGAGGTTAAGAAGAGTTCTGAACCTAAGAGAAGTGCTAAAGTCAGCAAACCCAAGGATGATGAGAAACATGTTGTTGTAAAAGAGGTGGTTAAGGAGGATATAATTAAGGGTGATCAACAGGATTTCCAGTCCGAATATCCACATTTGACTGCTTCATTTGAAAGTATGGCTGGCATGTCTACAATGTATCCGAATGGAACAAATTTTTTAAAGGAGAAGATGAGTTTGATTGCTAATAACAAGGCTAAAGTGTTGGAGAAGAAGTGGAAGAAACTGGAGGATGACGAAGCTGCCTTGATGGTGAACCGCTTAGATTTGATTGCGGAGCATTACAGATTGGTGGTCGATGCAATGAGAGGTAACTAGATGCTGATGGATCATGTTCTATTCGATGCTACAAGTTCTGATACTGTTTCGGTGGAGTTTTAGATTTTGTTTCATAGTCTTGTTTCTCAAGACAATTTCTTCTCGCGTTGATGTACTTATGTTTAGTCCGCGAGGTAGATTTAGTTTATCAAGTTGATTCATACATTTTATTGCTTAATTAGTTTTACTAGTGAACTGGTTTGGATGATATCCGCTGTGTTGCTTCTTATATATGTTAGTGTGGTATGGAGTGATTGGCTCTATTATGGGGTTGCAATGAAATGCCTACACATTCCTATCATATAATGCCGTGTATGGTGGAAGCAAGCTTAGGAATAGCTTAAGTGGAATGTCTGGAGACATTCTGGTTCATCCTTTGTAATATGTCATTTCCTAAACCAGATGGAAATATATTTAAATGCGATCTTTCTCAGTTTTTGCAGCTTGTGTTGATTTACTTTGTTCTCAATCATTGTTCATGCCAGCTTATCATACCGGTTAATTGATTTGGGGAGGGGGTGGTGGGTTATTTACAGTTTCCTCGAGATATTTCTTTTGGTATAGAGTGCAATGTTGTTTCCTGCTTCTTAGGTGTTTCCTTTAACTGCTTATTCTCTATTCTTTCCTACTGAAGATATTCTGCAGCGCATGAATACTCACACAACCTTTTATATGTGTGTGCATGTCTACACACTTGCATTTATCTTCATTCAATCAACTATATTTCAATTCTGAAATCATTGAGGTCAGTTATTATATGAATTGTCAATATCCATTCGTTTTGTTCAGGTCCATTGCATTCCTATACTGATTAATTAGGTCTTAAAAGACAAATTAGGGGTTTCCTAAATCTCCCACACATTTCTATGGTATCTATTGTCTAGTTTAATCTCAACTGTTTGGCATAACTAATGCAGATCTCTTGGTTTGATTGTGTTCTGTTTTTAACCAAGTCTACATGGATTTCAAAAAACTTCAGGGATTGTAAACTATTTTTTCCGTGCGATTTTAGTTCACCTTTTAAAAACCTTAGTTATCGTGTTGTCAAACCTATAAACCAGTGTATTTTGGAGGTCTTAACACATGGGGAAGACATCGAACTTTATCTTCTATATGTGCTACCTGCACTCTATTAGATGTAATAAGTTCTGGCATTTTCTAATTTACTTGTGTCTAAAAGTGTCGTCCAGTTTTATAAGATCTTAAATTTGTTTTAATATCAGTTCTTTGACAACATTTATCTTATGAACATCTTGAGCATCTTAGAAATGCAATTCACTCTTGTATAATAGTATGTTATACAATCATTCTATCCTGAATTATGTTTTTATCGCATGGAACCGCTCTAGGATTCTTTTGGTTTCAGCCCTCCTTATTTGGCTCTCTCTGTCATACCTTATTTTCTTGGTAGACTCAAAATAGATATCTAAATTGTTTATGTTGAGAATATAATCAAATAATAAAGGTATGCTCTCTCTAATAGCTTAATCTTTTAGATGAAATTGTCACATACTTACATATGGTATCAGAGCAGGCAGAGGTCTTGAGATCGATTATCACCACCACCCAAATAATCAAAATGAATTTCTATGTGCTTGGCCCATTTAAAAATCAAACTCGTCCGCCTGCACGTGAGGGGGTGTTGAGAATAGAATTTAATAATAAAAGTGTATTCTCTCTAAGGAGAAGACATTGTTGGAGCAGGTAATAAGTCACCAAGATTGCTTTGTGCACCTTTATATGAGTTGGAAATACCAACTTGATTAGCAAGTTCAGTAGGAGGTTGAGGTCGTCGGAAATAGACCTTAAGATCTGGAGATGGAGTTGGGGTTGGAATAGTTTGAACGAGAAGGATTGCTATGGCCTTCTGATTTCCGTATTAGGAGAAAAATACGGAGATGTCTCAAGAAAAGTAACATTCGTAGAGATCAAGCACTTATTGATAGAGGGATAAAAGCCATATGTAACCTTTTTGTAGACTAGAATACCCGAGAAAGACACATTTAAAGGTCTTGTGCTGAAGTTATCAATTAAAGTAACAAAATAATGAAAGCCTAAGGAAAAATCACAGGACTTGCACCCCATATATTTGAATGAACGATTTCAAACATAGAGGTGGTCCGTTTATTGACGCGTTTTGGGAAAGAGGCACGAGTGTGCTTACCAAGCTAACACGACTAACATTTTAACGAAGATAAACTAGATAAACTTGGGACCATCTTTTGCAATTTCAAGAGACTTGGATAACCCAATTGACTATGGAGCAATTCAGAAGAAACAACATATAGTGTTGGGATAGAGAGCAGGTACAATCCCTGTGACTCATGTCCTTTTCCAATCACCTGTCCCGTACTCTAATGTCTAATCCTACACAAGAACAGAATCATCAAAGAAGGTTACAACACATTTCAGGTTTTCTATTAATTTGCTAATAGAAATAAGATTATATGGACATTCAGGTGCAAAAAGGACTGATTTTAAAGGTATGGAATGATTTTTAGAATATAATTAAATAATAAAAGTGTGCTATCTCTAACAAGTTAAAACTTTTTATTTTGATAACCGAGAAATCCGTCTCTGACCCACCCTTTTGACCAATCACAACCTTCTAAACTCGGTGGATGATGGGCCTGCCCCTCTACCCTTCTCCACTTAATATTGGGCTTCACTTTGCATGGTGTGGGCTTGAACTTGCTACCTAAGCCACAAATCCTCCACCCTTTGCCACTCGAGCTAGGCCTTGGGGGCTAACAGCTTAAACTTTTAGATGAGATGGTCACACACTTCAATAGTTTCATTATGCACCATAGCTCCATCTTATGGAACAATTTTAGCTCTGAAAGATGTTTCTTAGAGGACATCTCAGTAATATATAACTAAGGTTTATTTATTTCTGAATAACTTTAGGTATGTGGTGCTTAAATTATATATGACTAAAGTTTAGCTTTACTTAAGTTTAAGCCAAAATGATTCAGTTAATTCTTATGATTAAAATTCAGATGAAAATGAATGTACTTCAATTATATCTAACTTCAACTTTGAACTTATGCATTCTAAAATTATTTTATTAAATGAACAAATTTATAATTTTTTACATGTTATGAATATAACTTAAATGATAATTCTATATTGGGCATCATAGCATATGGAGATTAATGCAATGTGCATCCATAAAATGTGTTTAGATATGAGTTGCCTAATGTATATGTCAACTATGGTTGTTATTGACATGTTTGCACATTTGTTTGCTGATACCTGATTACTATTTTCTGATGAGTATTAGCAATTTCGTTGCAATTGAAGTAGCCTTATTTTTGTTGAGAATACAATTTAAGTAATTAAAATGTGCTTCAAAAAGCTTATGTTTTTAGATGAGATGGTCATGAGACGGTTACACACTTTAACAACTTTCATAAGAGGTAAACTTTTAGATTATTTAAATGAATTTGTGTTTTCAAGTAAGAGCAGGATTTAACCTACCTGGTCTTTGCCCAAAGTTCCTGAGGTTTTTCATTTCCAAAAGTTTATAGACTAAGCTATTAGTAATAAAAATGGCTGAAATTTGGATGTTCATTGGAAATAAGAATTGAATCTGTATCTATAACAAAGACAATGCGGAAGAATCAATAATATTCCACCTTGGAACTTAAATACGGTGTTTTCCTGAAATCGGTAACCTTTTCAACCTATTCCTTTAAACTTATTTGTATTGCATCAAAGGTCTTTTCCTCGCACGAGCATTTTGAAGATCATTGTGCAAGAAAAACTGGAGTCACCTTTCTATTTCCCCAAGCCAGCCTAGCCTGTAAATATGTATTCCCAAGCTGTTGCTTCTATCCAGCAAAATTTCTTACTTTGTATCTTTTTCCAACTAGAATAAGGAAAAAAACATTCTGACACACTTTTGTAGTCCAGTTCTCTGTATCTGGATTCGGACAGTTCAATTACATAGGCTAACAAGTTTCAGTGCTGCAAGTTTAGTTGTTGAATGTTTTGATTCATTGTCCCTATACTAAGGCCATCAAATTTGAATTTTCAAAAGATGCAAGATGGAGAAGCATATGTTGCATCATGAAATTCACAAAAACAACGTTATGTTGGTATTAGAACTTACAGCTCTCACTTAATTCTTGCTTTGGCAGAATACTATTACTTGATGAAATATTCTGTATGCAGGCTGAGCTAGTATGGATTCATTGCAGGGAAGAGTTAGAAGAGGGTACTGAAGCTGCAAAATTTCTGGAATATTATATTCAACAGATAGCAACAGGAAGTTATAGTTACTTAAAACAGGATATAGCTTTGTTGCGAAAAAGAACCTTACAAAAGGCTATTGAAGATTTGCCTCCTCGAAAATAAGCAGATTTTGTTGAAGTGCTTAAGTAGGAAAAATGTTCCAATTCATGTTTCTGAAAGCTTTTGATGCATTCAGTACTTGCTTACGAAGAGCTTTTTTCACAATTGTCAAGCGTTCCCAGGAGGTACCTAAGAAAAAGAAGAAGCCATTTTTGCGAAAAAAAGAAGGCTCTGAGAACAAGAAAGAAACCATTTTTGCCAAATAAACGTGCTCCAGTTTCATCCCTCGCTCCATCTCCAATCCCTGCAACTGTTCAGTCTCCCACTCCCTCTCCAGGTCCTGCAGCAGTTCCAACCCTTGCTCCATCTCCAGGTCCTGCAACTGTATCACCAGTTTATGCTCCAGTTCCTTCTATTGAAGTGCCCACTAGCTCTCCTCCAGCTGTGCTGCCTCCTTCTCCAGTTGTAAAACCTCCTGCAAAGCCTCCAAAACTTCTAACTCACACCAATTCTTCTAAACCTTTGCCTGTTAATCCTCCAGATAAACCACAAAATGGTCCTAATTCTGCGGGAAATAATCAAGAGCATCGAAATTATTTAATTGCTGCAGTGGCTGGATGTTCGGTTGCAGGAATTGCCTTTTTAGCTCTGTTGATATTCTGTGTTAATAATAAAAGGAAAGAAATAGCTCCAAATGAATGGGAAACCGCCTCTGAATTCAAATGCAGGTGTCTATTTGCTGCTATTTATCATGATGGTTAATTAATCTCATTGTATCATTACATTTCATTAATTTGTATGATTTGTATTGTCAGGTTCTTCTCTAAATGTCAAGAGTGCATCTGCTGTAAATGATGCTGATCCTCATAAATCTTCTGAAGCCGACGTGGAACTGTCAAAACCTGATATGAATGCAAATGCTCATGCACCAATACCACTTCCTCCTGGAAAATCTGCACCTCCACCTCCTGGTCCCTCCTGGTTCTCCTCCTCCTAAACCACCTGTTCCGAGCCGACCTCCACCTCCAAAATTTTGCCCTCCTAATCCACCACAACCTGGTAATTTGCCAAAGCCTTTACCTCTTGGAGCACATCAGAGAAGATGTTCTTCTGAGACCGGGGGAAGTGACTCATTGGGTGAATCTGACGCTTCCTAAAGCAAAATTAAAACCATTCTTTTGGGACAAGGTTCTTGCTAACCCTGAACACCTATGGTTTGGCTTGAAATAAAAGCCAGCTTGTTCCAGTAAGCTTCGCACTGATCTTGCTATTCACTTTGCTCCTGCGAGAGTTTAACTGTTTCTGTTTTTATCTTTCTGATTGCTGAATTTTATAACAGGTTTAATGAGGAGATGATGGATTCTTTGTTTGGATATTTACCAGGAGACCAAGGGAAAAATGATCGAAGAAAAGCTTCCTCATCCTTTGATCAAACCTCACAGTACATTGAGATTATTGATCTTAAGAAATCACGAAATCTAGCAATTCTCCTCAAAGTCTTAAATGCGACAACAGAAGAAGTTTATGATGCTCTCGAGGAGGGTAAATCTCTCTCTCTCTCTCTCTCCCTCCTTATGGTGGCTTTATGAATCCTGTTAGAAATTCCATTTTGTTCCATTTCACTCCAGTACTTAATATTTTATCCTAAAGGACGGTTTTTGGATTATCTAATACTAGAGGACCGTCCGTCTCACATTGACCCTACGTGATATCTATGTCTCTAATAAAACTAATAGGCTCTTGGCAACCACCTGAGTAAATATAGCATCAATATGATCCCGACTAGTTGGTATCATGTATACACTATACGTATGATTTGATTCATTTTGTTCTTGTTAGAATAGGAATAAGTAATACAATCCTCCTTAGAATAGGAATACAAATAGGAATAGGAATAAGAATCCTAATCGTTGAAAGAGTCTAATGTAGTGTCTATAAATAGAGTCTCAATGTTATAATGTAGATACACAATTCAGTAAATTCTATTTCTCACATGGTATTAGAGCATTGGTGAGAAACTTTAAGTCAGCGTGTCAAATTCCGGCGACAGTTGAGGCTGATTTGTGTCATCTTTAGTTCTAAAGGTGTTGTGCGAAAATCAACACCATCACGAGGCTCGAGAAGCTCAAGCGACCAAACCCCAGCCAGAACCATCGGAAAACAACCCCTCACGCGTTCTCACATGCCGTTCGAAGGTGGAAGTTTTCCGGCGCGATCTGAATCACACACCGGCGGAGGGCTGCTCCGGTCATTTATTTCGAGTTGTTTTTCTTCTGTTGGGGTCATCCAGTATTTCCGATCAAAACCCATCCAGTTTTCTTCGGATCTGATAACTGGAATTAGGTTTTCCGGCGATTTCCAGGCTGTTTCTGGCAAGCTCCTGGTGAAATCGGAATTTTTCAGAACTTACAGGCACTATAGGCAGACTCTAGCAGTTTCCAGCAATTCAAGTCTCTTACTATTTTTAAGTCAAATTTAGAAAAATGTCTTTTGGGTGTGATGTTTTTGGCTTAAAAAATATGGGTATTGGAAGTTCAAGCCCTATAACTACTTCAGAACCCTTAATGGTAAGTTCAAACTATTTGGCTTGGGCTTCCTCAGTTGAGTCGTGGTGCAGGGGTCAAGGTGTTCAAGATCACTTAACAAACAATGCTTGTGTGGTAGATGGAAAGACAATCTAGTGATGAAGATGCAAAAGTCAAAGCATAATGGGAGAAAATGGATGATCAATTATGTAGTATGACTCTCTATTGTTTCAAAGTTGATTCCCTTGTTTCACCCATTCGAGACATGTTATTCAGTTTGGGGAAAAGCACGTGCTTTATACACTAATGACATATCTAGATCTATGATGTGATATCTTGAATGACCAACTTAAAGAAACAAGAATCTTATATGTTTACTTACTTAGGACAGGTACAAGCAGTCATGGAGGAATTTGAAACGTTGAGGCTAGTCACTACAAACGTGGAAAAGCAGCAAGAGCATAGACATACATTATTTCTATATCTTACACTCGTTGGACTCCCTACTGACCACAATTCTGTGCGTGACTAGATTCTAGCTAGTCCTATCGTTCCTACAATTGATGAATTATTCCCTTGTCTACTTCGTCTTGTTGCGTCTCCTAGTCACAAAATAGTTTAATCACCCACTATTGACTCCTCTATTCTCGCATCTCAAACCATAGAAAAATGAACATATTAGTCTATGGACAATCGGCGAGGAGGAGGACGTTTTGGGAAACCTTGATCCTAGTGTAGTTATTTTCATGAACTTGGACACACTCATGACATATGTTATACTTTGGATGGTCCACCACCCAGCTATGATCCCATTACTCTCAAGGAATATGATGAGCTCTTTCAAAATTGAGAAGGTAAGCACATATCTCCTAAAGTATCATTTGTTGCTTAGCTTGATCGACTATCCAATAATGCTCATATTGCTCAGACAAAATGTAATGCGTTCTTTCAATATCGAGCAAGTAAGCAGACACCTCCGCTAGTGGCTTCGGTTGCTCAACCTAATCTTTCTGTTGTGGGTAATTCTTTTGCTTGAGTTTCACAATCTAGTTCTCTTGGATTAGGGGTAATGGACTCGGGCGCTTCGAATCATATTTCTGGTAACAAATCACTTTTGTCTGATATTATTTATTCACAATCTCTTCCTCCTATTACTTTAGCCAATGGGATCCAAACAAAACCAAAAGGGGTTTCAAAAGCCAAACCCCTATCTTCTGTCACTCTCGACTATGTTCTTTATATCCCTGGTTCTCTTTTAATCTGGCATCTGTTAGTCGTTTGACACGTGCCCAACATTGTGGCATAACATTTTTTGATGATTTTTCTCTCTTGCAGGACCACAGTACGAGATAGATGATAGGCAGATTGAACTATTTTTTAGGTTTTGAGATTGCTCAGTCTAGATTAGGTATTGTTATTTCTCAATACAAGTATGCCTTAGACATTCTTGAAGAGCCTAAATGATGGGATGTAGATCCATTGACACTCCTATGGATCCAAATGTTAAATTCCTTCTAGGACAGTGGGAGCCACTTAGTAATCCTGAAAGTTATAAACGACTTGTTGGAAAGTTGAATTATCTTACAGTGACTAGACCTGACATTTCTTTCCTTGTGAGTGTTGTAAGTCAGTTTATGACTTCCCCTTGTGATAGTCATTGGGATGTAGTTGTTCGTGTTTTGCGATATATGAAATCTGCTCCTGGTAAAGAACTACTCTTCGAGGATCAAGGCCATGAGCATATCACTGGATATACATACGCTGATTGGTCAAGATCACCCTCTCATAGACGTTCGACATCTGGATATTGTGTTTTAGTAAGAGGTAATTTGGTGTCGTGGAAGAGTAAGAAACAAAGTGTGGTCTCGATCTAGTACAGAATCAGAATATCAAGCAATGGTTGCAACAACTTGTGAGCTAGTTTGGATCAAACAGTTGCTGAGAGAGCTAAAATTTGGCGAAATCAGTTAGATGCAACTTGTGTGTGATAATCAAGCATCCTTTCATATCACATCAAATCCAGTGTTTCATGGAAGGACCAAGTATATTGAGATTGACTGTCACTTTGTCAAAGAAAAGATACTCTTAGGAGATATTGGTACGAAATTTTTGAAGTCAAATGATTAGCTTGTAGATATCTTCACTAAGTCCCTCACCGATCTTCGTATTAATTATATCTGAAACAAGCTAGGTACATATGATTTGTATGCACCAGCTTGAGAGCGAGTGTTAGAATAGGAATAAGTAATACAATCCTATTTAGAATAGGAATCTTAATTGTTAAATGAGTCTAATGTAGTGTCTATAAATAGAGTCTCAATGTAATAATGTAGATACACAATTCAATAATATTCTATTTCTCACATGATATTAGAGCATTGGTGAGAAACGTCAAGTCATCGTGTCAAATTTTGGCGACAGTTGGGGCTGATTTGTGTCATCTTTCATTCTAAAGGCGTTGTGCAAAAACCAACACCATCACGAGGCTCGGGAATCTCAGGCGACCAAACCCCAGCAAATACAAACTTAAACATATATTAACATACAAAGTTCAATTTTATTTTCAATATCAAAATAATAATACTTGAAAAATAATATTAACAAATATTACTTAAACATATATTGACATATAAAAGGTCAAAACATGTATCTTGTTTGGACCAAAAGAATTAACATATATAAAATAATTTTACTTTCAAAATTCGAACACTATAATATTTTGAAAATAATGTTAACAGATATTATTTATTTTATTTTTTTTTATTTTTTTTTATTTTTTTTTATTTTTTTTTATTTTTTTTTATTTTTTTTTATTTTTTTTTATTTTTTTTTATTTTTTTTTATTTTTTTTTATTTTTTTTTATTTTTTTTTATTTTTTTTTATTTTTTTTTATTTTTTTTTATTTTTTTTTATTTTTTTTTATTTTTTTTTATTTTTTTTTATTTTTTTTTATTTTTTTTTATTTTTTTTTATTTTTTTTTGATAACCAAGAAATTCATCTATGACCCGCTCTTTGGACCAATCACAGCCTTCTAAACTCGGTGATAATGGGCCCGCCCCTCTACCCTTCTCCACTTAAATACCAGGCTTCGCTTTGCTTGGTGTGGGGCTTGAACCTACGACCTAAGCCACAAATCCTCCACCTTTTGCCACTCGAGCTAGTCGTTGGGGGCTATTTATGTATATCTTGTATATGTTATTTGTATGTACATATTTTTTTTTGAGTAGCGACTCATTTTTTTAATTTGACAAGAACTAAACAACTGGTTCTATTAAATGTAGATGTCAATGCTACTATTATAAATTAAAAGAACAGGAAATCCAAACTGTGAATCCAATCTGGCCCATTTAGCCCGTTAACTACACTAACAAAGGTATGATTCTAAGACGAACATCCTTTCCCCCGGCCCCATTCGCACCCCTTAACATTAGCTACGGTTAGCTCGAGTACAATGTGACCACATTTTTGTGAATCAGATTGTCCCAGCTTGACTGGATGATATCCTTACTTCAATGTTCGAACTATAAGAATTAATAATTTCATTTATGACCAATAAAAGTTATGGAATAGACATTTATATTCAAAATATACGTAATCTAAGAATATGGTAAGTAATTTTATTAAATTTTCTATTTATTGATACAACTTCTTCTGCAATCTCGGGCTTCTTCCTCCCTTTCTCTTTCTAGGTTTCTTGCCGCCTCTTTGCTGCTGGTTTCGATGGGGCAACAACTTTTGCATAAACATAAGGAAGAAGAAAAACAGGTTGCTGTAAAAGAGGTGGTTAAGGAGGATATAGTTAAGGATGATCAACAGGATTTCCAGTCCAAATATCCACGTTTGGCTGCATCTATGGCTGGCATGTCTACAATGTATCCGAATGGAACAAGTTTTTTGAAGGAGAAGATGAGTTTGATTGCTACTGACAAGGCTAAAGTGTTGGAGGAGAAGTGGAAGAAACTGGAGGATGACGAAGCTGCCTTGATGGTGAAGCGCTTAGATTTGATTGCGGAGCATTACAGATTGGTGGTTGATGCAATGAGAGGTAACTAGATGCTGGTGGATCATTTTCTATTGGATGCTACAAGTTTTGATACTGTTTCGGTTGAGTCTTAGATTTTGTTTCATATATTCTTGTTTCTCAAGACAATTCCTTCTCGCGTTGATGTACTTATGTTTAGTCCGCGAGGTAGATTTAGTTTGTCCGGTTTATTCCTACATTTTATTGCTTATTTAGTTTTACTAGTGAACTGGTTTGGATGATATCCGCTGTGTTGCTTCTGGTTCATCCTTTTTAATATGTCATTTCCTATTCCAGATGGAAATATATTTAAATGCTACTTTCTCAGTTTTTGCAGCTTGTGTTGATTCACTTTGTTCTCAATTGTTGTTCATGCCAGCTTATCATACCAGTTAATTGATTTGGGAGGGGGTGGTGGGTTAGTTACAGTTTCCTCTAGATATTTCCTTTGGTATAGAGTGCAATGTTGTTTCCTAATTAGACAGTTGTCCAATCCTAGAGGTTTTAAGTCCTGCTATAAATCTAAAAGAATTTAAATTATGATTGAAAATTTTCTTACAGGCACTGCTACTTGGGTGTTTCCTTTAACTGCTTATTCTCTATTCTTTCCTAGTGAAGATATTCTGCAGCGCATGAACTCTCATAGAACCTTTTATATGTGTGTGCATGTCTACACACTTGCATTTATCATCATTCAATCAACTATATTTCAATTCTGAAACCGTTGAGGTCAGTTATTATATGAATTCTCAACATCCATTCGTTTTGTTCAGGTTCATTGCATTCCTATACTGAATAATTAGGTCTTAAAAGACAAATTAGGGGTTTCCTAAATCTCCTACACATCTCTCTATGGTATCTACTGACTAGTTTAATCTCAATTGTTTGGCATAACTCATGTAGATCTCTTGGTTTGATTGTCTTCTGTTTTTAACCAAGTATACATGGATTTCAAAAGACTTTAGGGATTGAAAACTTTTTCTCCGTGCGACTTAGTTCACCTCTTAAAAATCTTAGTTATCGTGTTGTCAAACATATAAACCAGTGCATTTTGGAGGTCTTAACACATGGGGAAGCCATCTAACTTTATCTTCTATATGTGCTACCTGCACTCTGCTAGATGTAGTAAGTACTGACATTTCCAATTTACTTGCGTCTAAAAGGGTTGTCCGGTTTTATAAGCTCATAAATCTGTTTTAATATCAGTTTTTTGACAGCTTTTATCTTATGAACATGTTGAGCATCTTAGAAATGCAATTTATTGCCGTATAATAGTCTGTTACACAATCATTCTATCCTGAACTATGTTTTTATCGCATGGAACCGTTCTAGGATTCTATTCGTTTCAGCCCTCCTTATTTGGCTCTCTCTGTTGTACCTTTTTCCTGGTAGACTTAGAATAGATATCTAAATTGTTTATGTTGAGAATATAATTAAATGCTAAAAGTGTGCTTTTTCTCTAACAGCTTAAGCTTTTAGATGTGATGGTCACACACTTTAATATGGTATCAGAATAGGCAAAGATCTTGAGATTAAATCTCACCACCACCCAAAAATCAAAAAGAATTTTCACGTGCTTGACCCATGAAAAAATTAGGCTCGCCCACACGCATGTGAGGGGGCGTGTTGAGAATATATTTAAATAATAAAGAGTTAGAAATACCAACTGGATTAGCAAGTTCATAAGGAGGTTGAGGTTGTCGGGAATAGACCTTAAGAGTGGGAGATGGAGGTGGATTGGAATATTTGAATGGGAAGGACTGTTATGCCCTTCTTATTTTCCATATTATGAGAAAAATACGGAAAAGTCTCGAAAAAAGTAACATCTGCGAGGTCAAGTACTTATTGGTAGAGGGATCAAAGCATTTGTAACCTTTTTGTAGACGAGAATACCCTAGAAGGACACATTTAAATGCCTTGTGTTGAAGCTTATCTTTTTCGGGGGTAATGTTATGAACAAAATAGGTGCAACCAAACAAATGTGGAGGAAGGGGAAATTTTTTTTGGTCCGAATAGAGGACTGAGTGAGAACTCTGATACTGAAGAGCTTTTTTCCCAATTGTCAAGTGTTCCCAGGATCAAAATTATCAAGGGGATCGAAATTATTTAATTGCTGCAGTGGCTGGATGTTCTGTTGCAGGAATTGCCTTTTTACCTCTGTTGATATTCTGTGGTTAAGAATAAAAGGAAAGAAATAGCTCCACATGATGGGCAAAGGGATGGGAAACCATCTCTCAATTTGAATGCAGGTGTATTTGCTCCTATTTATCATGATGGTTAATTAATCTCATCGTATCATTCTTTTTCGGTTTTAAGTCATTTGTGGTCCCTTAAAGTTATTCGAATAATTCACTTAGACACCTCAACTAGGGCTAGTACCTATTGAACACTTTTATCTATTCAAAACTTGTTCCTATTAGACACTTTTCGATAATAAGTAAAAAAAACAAAATGTGTGTAATACACTTGTTGTGATGTGATAAAATGACAAATTACAAGATAGCATGTGGCGTTGGGCCCAACAATTATAGAAAAAAAGAATTTTATGTTAAAAGAATGAAAATTATTTCAAATAAATTTTTCATCTATTTTTTTATTTAAAAAAATGAGAAGCTCAACCCTACCCCAACCCCCTTTCTTCTTCATCTTCTTCCTAGCAATATTTTCTTTCTCAAACGATAAAATTCAATTTCCTTGCTTATTGCTTATATAATTATTTTTTTATTCTAATACGTGAGAGAGATATTCAAAGAGACTGATACAAGAGTGGTGAAGAAAGTGAGACTGTCAATCGTCTTGAAATCGATAGCAAAGAGAAATTGGGAGGACCTAAATTAATTTTATCGAATCAATCTAATATTATTTTTGTTAAGTTTAGTGGGTTTACATTTTAATTTGAATGGTAATATTTGTTCGAAGGTGACCGAGATGGACGCCGATCGGCTAACTTTTTTCAGCTTGATGTTCTTTTTTTTTCCCTCCAAATTCAATTAGCTGATTCAATTTTTATTTTTTAACAAAATATCGAAAAGAAAAAGAAAAGCAAAAAACAAAAAACAAAAAAACAATGAAGTGCACTGTCTTCGTGAGGAAGACAACATAAATGGGGTGGGGTGGGGGCTTTTTTTTTATTCTATTTTAAGAATTAGTATTACTTTTAAAATTACTTTTTAAAAAATTAAATTATTTAAATGCCAAGTGACAACCAAAGAAAAAAAAGTATTAAGTTTTTTTGAAAAAAGTAAAAATAAAATATTATTTAAGATTTTTTCACACGCTTAGCGGAAGTGAAAAACACTTATTTTGCCACATCAACATTTTGTGTTTAATAGATATACTTTTTAAACAATTTAGGTGTTCAACAGGTAATAATCATATTCAAAATATACATCATCTAAGATTATTATTTTTTTATGACAAGGGAAACCCGCAGCCGCTACCCTTTGAGTGCGCACAGGGTAAAACTCCCGCTCCTATGCAATAGCTCGTAAACCACATAGGAGAGGTAACCCGCACTAGGCAAGCCTGGTGCGACGAGCTTGACCCAGAAGGCAAACCACATCATCTAAGAATATGGTAAGTAATTTTATAAAATTTTCTACTTATTGATACGACTTCTTTTGCAATCTTGGGCTTCTTCTTCCCTTTCACTTTCTGGGTCTCTTGCGGCCTCTTTGATGTTGGTTTCAATAGGGCAACAACTTTTGTAAAAGCACGCGGCTTAATTGTGAAGTCTGATGAAGAAAATGAAGGCAAGGAATGACCTGATTCAGCTTCGGATACGGATTCGGATCCTGACCCATTTTCGCTTTTGAAATCAGAATTAAGAAGATTAGGGTTTCTATGGGGTTTGAACTAATTTTTGAGTAATTGGTCTCTTTTCCACAGGATGGACTATCTCGAGTTCCTCACCACTTTTCTTAGGTTCAAAACTCTTCGTAACCTCAACAATCTTTTTAGCTTTGAGAGCTGCTAAACAGCCAGAAAAATGTGGTCAGAATTTGGCCAGAAACGTACAAAGACTATACTAACCTTTTAGTTTAAAATAAAGAAAAAATGTATTAAAGTGTTTGTCATTTCCTAAAATTACAATTCAAGTAGAACACAGATTCTTAGGCTTAGATTATGAAAAGTCGCATTGGGACACTACTTTTTCTTCATTCCAACTCATAAAGCGCATTCTTATTCTTACGTAGCATTAGTACTGCTAAGGGAATCCTGCTAATTCTTTTTCCTATTCTTCTCTACTCGATCACTTCTCAAAAAAATATGAATACAACTGAAGTTAGGGAGGAATTGTACAGATCTTTAGGGATGGCATCAGACGATAGTTTGATGAACGAAAATGAATGGGTGGATGATGATTCATACTATAGTTTGAACAATGATGTACATTTAGATGAGGACGATGAAGAAGTTGAACATTTACACTTTATGTACTATAAGAAATATATACTTACACCTCCGAAATTACATGGGTTTTGAATAAAATAAATAAAATGTTATAAAGAGGCAAAAATAGTAATATAAAATTCTAGGGACTATGAAAATTATTTTGCTTTTTACTTCATACTCTCATTCCTGATCTTATTATTTGATTTCATAGTATAAATTGAGAACACTTGCATAAAGAACAAAGGCGTCCGATCACTTTTTATCCCCTATATTATGTCGATTTGATAAATTGTGAATCGTTACTTATATTTGTTACTAAAATGATCTCCAATTAACTAATGTTTTATAATAATTATGTTCAAATAAAATTAAAATTATAATAATTTTTAGATGTAATTTATAAAATATTGGGATAACGACAACTCAAAGCACATTAGACCTGGTAAATGTTGATAGTCATAGAAATCATGTGTATAGTTCATTTATGTCGAACCGAAGAGAGTCAGACATTAACAGTATCTATCGTACAAGTCTTATCCCCAATATTGCGTCGATTTGATAAATTGTGAATCAATACTTATATTTGTTACTAAAATGATCTCCAAATTAACTAAATGTTTTATAAATAATTATGTTCAAATAAAATTAAAATTATAATAATTTTTAGATGTAATTTATAAAAATATTGGGATAACGACAACTCAAAGCACATTAGACCTGGTAAATGTTGATAGTCATAGAAATCATGTGTATAGTTCATTTATGTCGAACCGAAGAGAGTCAGACATTAACAGTATCTATCGTACAAGTCTTATCCCCAATATTGCGTCGATTTGATAAATTGTGAATCAATACTTTATATTTGTTACTAAAATGCCTCCAATTAAGTAATTTTTTAATATTATGGTTTAAATAAAATTAAACTATATGTTTAAATAAATTTTTTTCTAATGGTAATTTTGTTAAAAATAATTGTGATAACGACAACTCAAAATACATTAAACCGGATAAATGTAGATAATTATAGAAACAATGCATAAAAGTTCATATGTGTCGAACCAAAGAGAGTCGGACATTAATAGTATTAATCATACAAGTATTTTCTCCTATATTACGTCAAATTGATAAGTTGTAAATCATTACTTATATTTGTTACTAAAATGATCTCCAATTAACTAATGTTTTATAATAATTATGTTCAATAAAATTAAAATTATAAT
The DNA here is from genome assembly GCF_000226075.1 of Solanum tuberosum. NCBI lineage: Eukaryota > Viridiplantae > Streptophyta > Magnoliopsida > Solanales > Solanaceae > Solanum > Solanum tuberosum. Next base: position 515,898 of record NW_006239248.1, on the reverse strand, counting down.
AATTTTTAGATGTAATTTATAAAAATATTGGGATAACGACAACTCAAAGCACATTAGACCTGGTAAATGTTGATAGTCATAGAAATCATGTGTATAGTTCATTTATGTCGAACCGAAGAGAGTCAGACATTAACAGTATCTATCGTACAAGTCTTATCCCCAATATTGCGTCGATTTGATAAATTGTGAATCAATACTTATATTTGTTACTAAAATGATCTCCAAATTAACTAAATGTTTTATAAATAATTATGTTCAAATAAAATTAAAATTATAATAATTTTTAGATGTAATTTATAAAAATATTGGGATAACGACAACTCAAAGCACATTAGACCTGGTAAATGTTGATAGTCATAGAAATCATGTGTATAGTTCATTTATGTCGAACCGAAGAGAGTCAGACATTAACAGTATCTATCGTACAAGTCTTATCCCCAATATTGCGTCGATTTGATAAATTGTGAATCAATACTTATATTTGTTACTAAAATGACCTACAAATTCCAATTAACTATTTTTTTAACTACAATATTTGAATAAAAAAATTAATGTTAAAGTAAATTTAGTTAACACTAATCTTTTGGCCATAATCTGTTGTAATATTAGCTA
>NW_006239248.1:461349-515250 GCF_000226075.1 Solanum tuberosum | reverse complement strand
TTTTTTTTATAATAATACAACCAATAAGAATATAATGTGTAATATAACGTGAAATTTTTCTTATTCTAATACAATCAACAAGTATACAATGTAATTCAGAAAATATATTTTTTTACTACTGATGTTACAATTTTTATTGTTTTTTGTAAAACATAATTTGAAAACATTTTTTTTATATAGGTTGCATGAGATCACTTAATGTTTTCTTGTTGAAATTTGTAGTCTTTTTTCATAATTGACTATGGAATCATCATTAATGTCATTAATTATTTTCAATATATTGAAAACATAATGGAAGATTATAGAGATCCCAAGAATGTATTCTATTTTCAAGCGAAAAAAGGGTAAGATTGTCCAAAATAAAACTAGTTTATAGTGTGAACATGTCCTTTTACTATTCTGGCCAAATTATGGCCAAACTTTTCTGACCAAAAGGATTTTTCCTTAATGTTATTAGTAAGAATCTCCTTAACTCCATTACTAGTTCCAAGGGCAACCCAAATCCTCTTTGAATGCTCAAAAACTAAAAAATCTCGACCCTTTGTGAAAACTAGCTCTTCACCATCTTTCACATAAGTCAAAAATTTATTCTTTTACCTCCTTACCTTGTCACCGAGTTGACTCTTTGAAACTTCAACCTGAACTTCCCCCTTATGAATTCATGAAAAGCATACATATTGACACTATGTTCCATACCTTTTACCGCCTTGTATTCAGTAATATCTTTGAGTAGAGCAAGCTAGTCATCATCACTCCATAGACTGGGAGGAGTAGCAACTGATTTTTTTCTCCTCTTCTTTTGCAATCATGGGCTTCTTCCTCCCTCTCTCTGTCTAGGTCTCTTGCGGCCTCTTTGTTGCTCATTTGGATGAGGCAAAAACTTTTGCAGGAACACTCGACTTGTCTGTGAAGTTTGATGCAGAAGAGGAAGACATGGAATGACCTGATTCCGCTTCCGATTTAGATCTTGACCCATTTTTTTATTCCGGACTCTGATGAAGATTGGGGTTTATGTGGGGTTTTAATTGGTTTTTGAGTAATAGGTCTCTTTTCAACTGAGGGGTTGTCTCAGGTTACGGTGTTTCCTCACCATATTTAGTACTTGATATATTTTTTTCAAATTTACATACATTTGATTAAAAATGACAAATCACATTTTGAAAGAATATTTATTTCGATTAAGAATCATGAATAAGGCATGATTATTCAGTCATCCTCCGACCATTCTCATTCCACATAAAACTCATGTGGAATAGATGTCCAAATGGGGGAAAGTAATTATCCAATTGTATGAATTGTATTTTTAACACATTTAACTTGAAACACCACCCGAAGCATCAAGCACAAGATCATAGATTAATTCTAAAGAATAAAAACTCCAAACGGATAAGCGGTAGGGATGGCAAACGGGGCGGGATGAGGCGGTTGCAGGAAGGAAACAATAAAGAAAAATAGGAAGGAAAGAAACTGAGTGTACCTTCGTGATTTTTTTGGATGCTAAAATTCGATGAGTTGAACAGTAGAGAGAAGAAATGTGGATGCTGAAATTTGACGTGGAATTTTTCCCTTAAAAGGTCTATTCTTCTCTCATGTATGACATTAAGGCAGGGGAGCTCAAGCACTTATGTGGTCTTTCCTCTAGAAAAGTTTGTTCTTCTAATAAAAATTTATATGCAAAATTAGTAATAATTTTCATATTTTTTTTAAAAAAATTGTATGATATTATAATAAATTCATTTAATTAATATTTTTTTTAGAATTGTTGACCTTAGGTAGATGTTTTTATTTGAATTTTTAATTATCCATTTTGTTTTTTTATATTCCTATATTTTATTCTCAATATTATCAAGCTATATAAAAAATTATTAAACTTGACTGCATTACTTACATTTTTATTTACATATAAATAGTGAAATAGAAAGAAAAAAACACGGAAACATTACAACAAAATGATTAAATATATAATGAAGAAGGAATATTACTCCCTCCATTCATTTTTACTTGACTGCATTACTTACATTTTTATTTACATAGAAATAATAAAAATAGAAAAAAAAAAACACAGAAACATTACAACAAAACGACTAAATAAATAATGAAGAAGGAATATTAGTCTCTCGGTTCACTTTTACTTGTGTTTGGCACACCCATTTAGGAAATAATTAAAAGTGAAAATCTATTTTCATAACTGACAACTAAAAGTGAACGGATGTAAGTTTTTTTTTCTACAAATAACATATACTCAGCATTAATGTGTTAAAAATACAATTCGTATAATGGTAAGTATATGTTAAGACATTGGTTTTTTTGTATAAACTAGTTTTTCGACACGTGCGTTGCACGTGATTATCAATTCAGAATATTTAAGTGAAGATTTGAATAGAAAGTTTTGCACAAAATAATATTGCAGATTCTTTTGTGAATGTTCAATATGGATTATCATATATACCTCTTATTCACATGAACCTATCAAGATGGTCAATGTAAAATTTTATTAGTTAAATGCAATAATGTATATATTTATTTCAATTTTATGAGGTACAATCATGTAACTAGTTGTATCTCACTAATATTACCTTATAGACGATATTTGTTGTGTATTTTTCTTGTCATCTTACCAGATTTGTTTGCACGTGTATTCCACTTAATTTGTTTAGATGTCATATGAACATGAGGAGAACAACTACATTCTATTTTTTAGAACTATTTTTGTATTTTATTTTTAATTTTATAAGCTATAACATAATAGATGACGTTCTTTGGGTGGATCTCTTATTTGACTTCTCGATTGACTTTGTACATAAATCAAAGATAGTTATCTGACTAACTGAGAAAGGTTTCCTTTTTTTTTTACCGAAAAAACTAAAAAATTAAATTAAAAAATATATTATATCTGTGAAATCATATATATAATCGCTTGTTTATCTTAAACCCAAAAAAGATATAGTCCATATACTTGTAAATAATTTTCAATTTATTCAACTAAGCATGATTCGTCCAAGGAAAAATAATAACACCGTGTTATAACAAACAGGGACAATATAATAATATGAAAAATTATTGGTCAAAAGTAAATATAAGGAAAGATGAACGATAGAAATAATTAATGTAATAACTATGAGAATTCATAATATTATAACTAAAGAGTATAAGAGAGTGTGAATAACATTTGCAATAATTTGTAATAATTAAGAGAGTTTATAATGTTATAACTAAAGAATTAATGTGAAATACATGAATTTCTAATAAATTTTATACTTACATAAATAAATAGGATTTTTAATTAATGTTATTATCTTTTTTTATAGGTATTAGATTTTAATTTACTGTAGGGACAAAATGAAAATGCTTATTCCATATTACTAAATATAAATTTATTTTGACAATGATAAATTTTTAATGATTCATATATATTCACATATTTTCACATTTGTTGTGAGTTTTTTTTTTTTTTTTTAAAAAGTATCGGAAAATTTTAAAATAATATATTTTGAAGTTAGAAGATCTTGTTAACTTGATAATACATTCGTGACATATATAAATACCTACACACACACACACATATATATATATATATAATATATAAATATATATATATATATATCTCATAAAAATTAGCTATTAAATAAATAATAAAAATTGAACTAATATAGACTTCCACTGGCATTATTAGAAGTCATATGAATTTTTCTTCATCGAAAATACCAAAATATTAAGAAATAGTTAATTAGTAAAACAAAAGGGCAATGTTTACATAGTAATAACTATTTTGAAGCAAACTTCTTGGCAATCTAAATCACATAAGTAACATTGATAAATAAAGTCATTCTTTTGTCTTGAGCATCAAAAAAATAAATCGTGACAATTCTCTAACTCTTGAGAAGTTTAATAATTTTGGGAAAAGATATTCAGAAACATATATCTACATCACAAGAGAAATTGTTAACAAAAATAAATGAATTTATACTATAATAAAAATTAAACTAATACAAACTTCAACTGACGTTATTACAAGTCATATGAACTTTTCTTTGTTGAAAATACTGAAATAATAAGAAATAATAAATCAGTAAAACAAAAAGGCAATGTTTATATAGTAATAACTATTTTGAAGCAAACTTCTTGGCAATCTAAATCACATAAGTAACATTGATAAATAAAGTCATTCTTTTGTCTTGGGCATCAAAAAAACAAACTATGACAATTCTCTAAATCATGAGAAGTTTAATAATTTTGGAAAAAGATATTCAGAAGCATACATCTACATCACTAGAGAAAATGTTAACAAAAACAAATGAATTTAGATTACAATAAAAATTAAACTAATAAAAATTTCAACTGGCGTTATTACAAGTTATATAAACTTTTTTTCGTCGAAAATACTTAAATATGAAGAAATAGTAAATCAATTAAACAAAAGGGCAATGTTTATATAGTAATAAATATTTTGAAGCAAACTTCTTGACAATCTAAATCACATAAGTAGCATTGATAAGTAAAATTATTCTTTTGTATTGAGCATCAAAAAACAAATCGTGACAATTCTCTAACTCTTGAGAAGTTTATTAATTTTTGAAAAAGATATTCATAAGCATATATCTACATCACAAGAGGAATTGTTAACAAAAACAAATAAATTTAGACTACATCAACATTACATACTAATGTATATATTAAGCAAAAAAATAATTATTATATTATCAGAATTATTTTCATCAAGTACTCGAGGTTAATGAATATACCCTCTTAGGATAGAACAATTTACTTCATCAGAATAGTGGTACCTCATATTTCACGAAATTTTGAACTCACTCAACGACAATAAATCAAACGAAATTTTTTAAAATGCAAGAAGAAGAAGAGTATAAGAATAAAAAAAATTGTGGTTGGAAAATGAGAGAAAACCCCTCTATTTATAGTCAACAAAGAATAGTATGAACAAGTATTTTTTGTATCTTATCTGAAAAGTCATGACCTTTCAAAAAATTCACAATCCTTTTGAAAAGTAACAACTTTTTGGAAAAGTCATAACTATTTGGAAAAGTTACAACTATTTGAACGGTCACAATTCATCAAAAAATCACAATTCTTTGATAAAAATCACAATTAAGTTAGAAATATTATTAGTAATTTAACAAGAGTTCATGTTTTTAAGTTAATATAGATATATATAGATATATAAGGCATATAAAAACCCTACACAGAGCTTTCATCTTTTTGTCTTTGCTTCAACACTCACCATTGACACTGCTGACGGCCGAATAGCTCTCCCTTCTTGCTTGCAGAAACAATGGCCCCCAAAACCAAATCCCGCTTAGTAGACCAGCCTCCTTCTGCATCGTCCTCTGAAGAACAAGAAGAGGTGGAGGAATCCCAGGAAGAAGAAGAACAGCATTCGGGGGAAGAAACTGAAGAGGATGAAGAACCTATGATAGCCCCTCCAGTTGTGAAGAGACCCATCACTCAGAAACCAGTCCAAACCTCTCAGAAACCCCAATTTTCTTCTGAGTCTGGCAGCGAGAATGGGTCAGGTTCTGAATTGGAAGCGAAATCGGGTCATTCCCCGCCTTCCCCTTCTGTATCAGATTTCACCATTAAGCCGATTGTTTCTGCCAAAGCTTCTTCCCCATCGAAACCAGCAGGAAAGAGGCCGCAAGAGGCCCAGAAAGAGAAAGGGAGGAAGAAGCCCAAGACTGCAGAAGAAGAGGATAAAAAATCAGCTGCTACTCCTCGCAGTCTATGGAACGATGACGACCAACTTGCTCTGCTCAAAGGTGTTGCTCAATACAAGACGGTAAAAGGTATGGAACCTAATGCGGATATGTCAGCTTTTCATGAATTCATTAGAGGGAAGTTGCTGGTTGAGGTTTCAAAGAGTCAACTCAGTGAAAAGCTAAAGAGGTTAAAGAAGAAATTTTTGACTAATGCGAAAGGTGGTGAGGAACCAGTTTTCATGAAGGGTCAGGAGTTTTTAGTTTTTGAGCATTCAAAGAGAATTTGGGGTGCCCCTGAAACTAGTGATGGAGTTAAGGAAATTGTTACCAATAGCACTAATGGCAAAGCTAAAAAGACTGTTGAGGTTAAGAAGAATTCTGAACCTAAGAGCAGTGCTAAAGTTAGCAAACCCAAGGATGATGAGAAACATAAGGAAGAAGAGAATCAGGTTGCTGTAAAAGAGGTGGTTAAGGAGGATATAGTTAAGGGTGATCCACAGGATTTCCAGTCCGAATATCCACGTTTGGCTGCATCATTTGAAAGTATGTCTGGCATGTTTACAATGTACCCTAATGGAACAAGTTTTTTGAAGGAGAAGATGAGTTTGATTGCTCCTGACAAGGCTAAACTGCTGGAGGAGAAGTGGAAGAAACTGGAGGATGATGAAGCTGCCTTGATGGTGAAGCGCTTAGATTTGATTGCGGAGCATTACGGATTGGTGGTTGATGCAATGCGAGGTAACTAGATGCTGATGGATCATGTTTCTATTCGATGCTACAAGTTCTGATACTGTTTTGGTGGAGTTTTGGATTTTGTTTCATATAATCTTGTTTCTCAAGACAATTTCTTCTCGCGTTGATGTACTTATGTTTAGTCCGCGAGGTAGATTTAGTTTTTCAGGTTGATTAATACATTTTATTGCTTATTTAGTTTTACTAGTGAACTGGTTTGGATGATATCCGCTGTGTCTCTTCTTATATATGTTAGTGTGGTATGGAGTGATTGGCTCTTTAAAGGGGTTGCAATGAAATGCCTACACATTCCTATCATATAATGCCATGTATAGTGGAAGCAAGCTTAGGAACAGCTGAAGTGGAATGTCTGGAGACGTTCTGGTTCATCCTTTGTAACAAGTCATTTTCTATTCCAGATGGAAATATATTTAAATGCGATGATTCTCAGTTTTTTCAGCTTGTGTTGATTCACTTTGTTCTCAATTGTTGTTCATGCCAGCTTATCATACCAGTTAATTGATTTGGGGAGGGGGTGGGTTAGTTACAGTTTCCTCTAGATATTTCCTTTGGTATATTGTGCAATGTTGTTTCCTGTCTAGACAGTTCTCCAATCCTAGAGGTTTTAAGTCCAGCTATAAATCTAAAAGAACTTAAATTATTATAAGAAAATTTTCTTACAAGCACTGCTTCTTAGGTGTTTCCTTTAACTGCTGATTCTCTATTCTTTCCTAGTGAAGATATTCTGCAGCACATGAATGCACACACACATACACCTTTTATATGTGTGTGCATGTCTACACACTTGCATTTATCATCACTCAATCAACTATTATTTCAATACTGAAACCATTGAGGTCAGTTATTATATGAATTCTCAATATCCATTCATTTTGTTGAGGTCCATTGCATTCCTATACTGAATGATTAGGTCTTAAAAGAAAATTAGGGGTTTCCTAAATCTCCCACACATCTCTCTATGGTTTCTACTGTCTAGTTTAATCTCAACTGTTTGGCATAACTCATGCAGATTTTTTGGTTTGATTGTGTTCTGTTTTTAACCAAGTCTACATGAATTTCAAAGGACTTAAGGATTGAAACCATTTTTCTCCGTGTGACTTAGTGCACCTCTAAAATCTTAGTTATCTTGTTGTCAAACCTACAAACCAGTGCATTTTGGAGGTCTTAACACATGGGGAAGCCATCTAACTTTTTCTTCTATATGTGCTACCTGCACTCTGTTAGATTAATAAGTTCTGACATTTTCTAATTTACTTGTGTCTAAAAGAGTCGTCCAATTTTATAAGATCATAAATCTGTTTTAATATCAGTTCTTTGAAACTTTATCTTATGAACATGTTGAGCATCTTAGAAATGCAATTTACTGTCGTATAATAGTTTGTTATACAATCTTTCCATCCTGAACTATGTTTTTATTGCATGGAACCGTTCTAGGATTCCTTTCGTTTCAGCCCTTCTGATTTGGCTCTTTCTCTATCATACCTTTTTCCTGGTAGACTTAGATTAGATATCTAAATTTCTAATCTAAATTGTTTCTGTTGAGAATATAATTAAATAATAAAAGTGCTTTCACTAACAAATTAAGCTTTTAGATGAGATGGTCACACACTTTAATTCAGTATCAGAGCATACCCTGAGATTGAAACTCACCGCCACCAGGGAAATAAAAAAGAAGTTCCACGTGCTTGGCCCATGAAAAATTCAGGCTCGCCCCCACGTGAGTGGGCTTGTTAAAAATATAATTAAATAATAAAATGTGCTTTGTTGGAATTGGAAGGACTTCTATGACCTTTTCATTTTTCGTATCAGGAGAAAAATATGGAGAAGTCTCGAAAAAAGTAACATATGCAGAGATCAAGTACTTACTGGTAGAGGGATTGAAGCATTTAGTATCTTTTTGTAGACGAGAATACCTAAGAAAGACATATTTAAATGCCTTGTGCTTTGTTTATCTTTTTCGGGGGTAAAGTTATGAACGAAACAGGTGCAACCTAACAAATGTGGAGGAACGGGAAACAAATTTTGGTCCGGATAGAGGACTGAGTGAGGACTTGGGTACTCCAAAATAGATGAAGGCATGCGATTGATTAAATAACAAGCAGTTATTATGACATCACCCCAAAAACGTAAAAAGACATGAGTGTGAATGGGCATTGTTCGGGCTGTTTCAATTAGATGTTTGTTCTTTCGCTTAGCAACTCTATTTTGTTGAGGAGTTTGTGCACAAGAAGACAATTGCAATATGCCATGGGATGACAATAAAGAAGTGAGAGAAGTATTCTCGGGTATTATCATTGATTAACTTCTTAATGGAAATACCAAATTGATTGCGAATTTCAGCATTGAATTTCCGATAGATAGAGAATAGTTCAAATCTACTTTTCATTAATAATAACCACGTGCACTGGGAATAATCATCAATAAAAGTAACAAAAGAATAAAAGCCTTAGGAAAAACTAACACGATTTGGACCCCATAATTTGAATGAACGATTTCAAACATAGAAGTAGCCTTGTTATCAACGCGTTTTAGGAAAGAGGCATGAGTGTGCTTACCAAGCAGACACGACTCACATACTAACAATGATAAACTAGATAAACTCCAACCATCTTTTGCAATTTTAGGAGACTTGGATGACCAATTTGACTATAGAGCAATACAGAAGAAACAACGGAAGTAAAAGCAACATGCGGTGTTGGGATAGAGAGCAGTTACAATCCATATGACTCATGTCCTTCTCCAATCACCTGTCCCGTACTCCGATCCTGCACAAGAACATAATCATCAAAGAAGGTTACAACACATTTAGTGTTTTTTTGTTTATTTGCTAATGGAAATAAGATTATATGGACATTCAGGTGCAAAAAAGACTGACTTTAAAGGTATGGGATGATTTTGAGAATATAATTAAATATTAAGAGTGTGTTCTCTAACAACTTAAGCTTTTAAATGAGATAATCACACACTTCAATACTTTCATTATGCACCATAGTTCCATCTTATAGAACAATTTTAGCTCTGAAAGATGTTTCTCGGAGGACATCTCAATAATATATAACTAAAGTTTATCTATTTCTGAATAACTTTAGGTATGTGGTGCCTAAATTATATATGACTAAAGTTTAGCAAAAATGTTCAGTTTATTCATATGATTCAAATTCAGACGAAAATGAATGTACTTCAATAATATGTAACTTCAACTTTGAAGTTTGCATTCTAAAATTATTCTAAATGAACAAATTTATAATATTTTACGTGTTTTGAATATAACTTAAATGATAATACTAAAATTGGGCATCATAGCATATGGAGATGAATGCAATGTGCATCCATAAAATGTGTTTAGATATGAGTTGCCTAATTTATATGTCAACTATGGTTGTTATTGGCATGTCTATGCATTTGTTTGCTGATACCTGATTACTATTTTCCAATGAGTATTAGCAATTTCGTTATAGTTGGTTAAAACAGGATATAGCTTTGTTGAGAAATAGAACCTTACAAAAGGATATTGAAGATTTGCCTCCCCGAGAGAAGCAGATTTTATTGCAGTGCTTAAGAAGGAAAAATGTTCCAATTCATGTTTCTGAAAGTGACGATGCATGCAGTACTTGGTTTAGCAAGTACGAAGAGCTTTTTTCACAATTGTCAAGCATTCCTAGGAGGTACCTAAGAAAGAGAAAGAATCCATTTTTGCCGAAATAACAGGTCTGAGAAAAAGAAAGAAACCACTTTTGCCCAAAAAACTTGCTCCAGTTCCACCCCTCGCTCCATCTCCAATCCCCGCAACTGTTCAGTCTCCCGCTTCCTCTCCCTCTCCAGGTCCTAAAGCAGTTCTCACCCTCGCTCCATCTCCAGGTGCTTCAACTGTATCACTAGTTTATGCTCCAGTTCCTTCTATTGAAGTGCCCACTAGCTCTCCTCTAGCTGTGCAACCTCCTTCTCCAGTTCTAAAACCTCTTGCAAAGCCTCCAAAACTTTGAACTCATACCAATTCTTCTAAACCTTTGCCTGTTAATCCTCCAGATAAACCACAAAATGGTCCTAATTCTCCAGGAAATAATCAGGGGCATCAAAATTATTTAATTTCTGCAGTGGCTGGATGTTCTGTTGCAGGAATTGCCTTTTTTACCTCTGTTGATATTCTGTGGTTAAGAATAAAAGGAAAGAAATAGCTCCAAATGATTGGCAAAGGGATGGGAAACCGTCTCTGAATTTGAATGCAGGTGTCTATTTGCTGTTATTTATCATGATGGCTAATTAATCTTATTGTATCATTCTTTTTCAGTACATTTCAGTAATTTTTATGATTTGTATTGTCAATGTCAAGAGTGCATTTGCTGTAAAATGATGCTGATCCTCATAAGATGCGGAACTGTCAAAACCTGAGATGAGTGCAAATGCTCATGCACCATTACCGCTTCCTCTAGGAAATCTGCTCCTCCACCTCCTCCTCCTATACCACCTGCTCTGAGCCCACCTCCACTTCCAAAAGTTCGCCCTCCTAATCCACCAAAACCTGGTAATTTGTACGCCTTTGCCTCTTGGAGTATTAACTATCTTTATTTATCCGTTTTTACTAGTTGTTATAGGTTGACTAAGTATCCTGATGGTTGGAGCATATTTAGGAATTGGTAGTTGTTAGCTTCAGTTAGTTGTAGATAGTGGCCTGCACTTTAGGTCCAGTTAGTTGTATATTTTGTAATTAAAGGCTTGCTTCCAGATTTAATACTATTATCTTTTTGACCTTCTCATCTGAATCTTCATATGGTATCAAAGCGAGAACGAACCTCCTGCAAGTATTCTGCAATGGTTTTAGAAGTCTGCTTGGTATTTTGCAATTGATCTCGCAAGCTAAGATACAAGTATGACTTTTGTTGGCGTAAGCTGTGTGAAGGAATTCCCACACTTTGTTAGCAGATGGTGCTGCGGCAACAGTTGGTGCAATAGTAGGATCGACCGACACCATCATTGCTTGTTGGATCAATTAATCTTGAGAGAACCAAATCTAATAATTGGGATTTGGTACAGTAAGATTATTTTGGGTACTAGTAGGGGATGGAGCTGTTGTGGTTCCATCAAGATGTCCTATGAGTTGATGCCCATTTAGTAGCATCACAAGTTGTGCTTTCCATGTTGAAAAATTGAGGTTAACTTGTATCTTGAGAGGTAACTGAGCAATGGGATTAAATTCCACCACATGAGTAGTGGCAGAAACTGCAGAACTGACTGGAGCCATAGATGAGAAACCTTTAAAAGAATGAGATGGATCTAACTCAGTGGAGCTTATGTTGCTCTGATACCATATGAAGATTCATATGAGAAGGTCAAAAAGATTCAACTTGATGTCAATAATGCTTTCCTACACGGAAAATTGGATGAAGAAGTTTTTATGTCTCAACCCCGAGGCTTTATTAATCCCCAATTTCCAACTCATGTCTGCAAACTGAAGAAGGCTATCTATGGCCTCAAACAAGCCCACCGAGCTTGGTATAATTCTCTGCGTGAACATCTGCTGAAAATGCACTTTGTCAGAACAGAATCTGACACCTCTTTATTTGTATGGAAGCATCTGGATGTAACCATTTATGTGTTTGTCTACGTTGATGACATCATAATCTCTGGAGACCGTCCACAAGTGACTAAATTCGTCATCAATTCCTTGGCAAAAAGATTTTCATTGAAGGATCTTGGATATCTAAACTACTTCTTGGGTGTTGATGTTAAGCAAGTACCAGATGGCCTCATTCTTTCTCAATAAAAATACATACTGGAAGTTCTTTCTGAACTGGACATGGACAATTGTAAAGGTGTTTCCACTCCCATGTGTTCCAGTGTACAACTTTGAGTAGCTGATGCTTGGCCACCTACGGATGCTACGCGCTATAGGCGCACCCTTAGAAAATTGCAGTACTTGTCCCTCACTCGGCCTGACATATCTTATGCAGCCAATAAATTGTCGCAGTTTATGCATACTCCTGGAAAGCAGTTAAAAGAGTACTACGGTATCTCCATGGAATTGCAAGCTCGGGACTTCACCTCGTTCGTAGCTCTAACTCCAATTTGTATACGTATGCTGATGCTGACTGGGCTGGCGATCCGAATGACAGAATCTCTACATCAGGTTACATACTTTTCTTTGGACCAAATCCAGTTAGTTGGTCATCAAGAAAGCAACGTGCAGTGGCTCGCTCGTCTACTTAGACAGAGTACGAATCAGTCGCCAATGCACTTGCAGAGATCACATGGGTGCGAAACTTACTTCATGAATTACATGTCACCATCTCGAAGACATCAACAATCTACTATGACTATGTCCAGTGTTCCATACCCATATGAAACACGTTGCTGTAGATTTTCCATATGTTCGTGACCAGGTTCAAGCTCATCGAGTTCATGTTACTCATACTCATGCTTGTGATCAACTTGTTGATACCTTCACCAAGCCACTGCCTAAATCAGCCTTTACTAGGTGTCGTTCCAAGTTAGCCATTGTTGCACCTTGCCTAACTTGAGGGGGTGTATTAACTATTTTTATTTTTATCTGTTGTTACTAGTTGTTATTATAGGTTGACTAAGTCTCCTGATGGTTGGAGCATATTTAGGAATAGGTAGTTGTTAGCTTCAGTTATTTGTAGATAATGTGCAGCTAGTGGCCTGCACTTTAGGTCCAGTTAGCTGTATATTTTGTATTTAAAGGCTTGCTGCCAGATTTAATACAATTAGCTTTTTGACCTTCCCATCTGAATCTTCATATGGAGCACATCAGAGACGACGTTCTTCTGAGTCCGGGGGAAGTGACTCATTGGGTGAATCTGATGCTCCTAAAACAAAATTAAAACCACTCTTTTGAGACAAGTTTCTTGCTAACCCTGACCACTCTTTGGTTTGGCATGAAATAAAAGCCGGCTCGTTCCAGTAAGCTTCGCACTTATCCTGCTATTCACTTTGCTCCTGTGAGAGTTTAACTGTTTCTGTTTTTACCATTCTGATTGCTGAATTGTATTACAGGTTTAATGAGGAGATGATGGATTCTTTGTTTGGATACATACCAGGAGACCAAGGGAAAGATGATCGAAGAAAAGCTTCCTCATTCTTTGACCAAACATCACAGTGTATTCAGATTATTGATCATAAGAAATCACAAAATCTAGCAATTCTTCTCAAAGCCTCAAATGTGACAACAGAGAAGAAGTTTATGATGCTCTCGAAGAAGGTAAATCTCCCCCCACCATGGTGGCTGTAGCCTGTATGAATCCTCTTTGAAATTCCATTCGATTTGGTCCATTTCATTCCAGTACTATATATTTTATCTTAAAGGACAGTTTTTGGATTATCCAATACAAGAGGACTGCCCATCTCACATTGATCCCTACGCTGATATATATGCCTCTTAACAAAACTAATAGGCTCTTGGCAAACACCTAACCTGAGTAAATATAAGATCAATAACTTAGCATAATGCCAACTAGTTGGTATCACCTATACGAATCATTTGCTTCATTTTGTTCTATTCTTAGCCATCTCCACATTGATTCTTAGAAAATGTAGGGTAACTTCCCTGCATATGGTTTTAGGCTTACCTCATTCTCTTTTGGCACCTGAATTTATCATATTTTTTACCTGTAAATGGTACATTTGGGAGTCTATGTATGAAATGCTAAACCATCCTAAGAACCTTTCCTGATTTTATCCTCTGTCAGATGTGTTTATTTTAATCTTTTTAGATTTTGTACAATCGCATTTCTACAACGCTCAGATTGTGGATATGTTGGACCTTAGCAACCCGACATTTGCTTCCATATAACATTGTTAGATATTCCCGATCTCGTAATTTTCTAGTAACACCTCTCTGTTTTAACCTTTTATATTTTAAGTAAATGTGATACATTATCATTTATCATGACATTCTCCTGGAAAAGTTAGCATGGGTTTTGAATTAAATCGGCATCTTAGCATCCGCACATGCTGTATTTACTCTTTTGTTTAAGGGCAAGAAAAAGTCCCATCTAAAATTTTCATTATGTGTGTTGCAACTTACCAACGATCACCTAGATAGCAATCACAAAACCTTTAAGGGATGAGAAGACCAGTAAGAATAAATGTACTCTTAAATGATATCATATGCTTATTTAGTTACAACTGGATACATTGAAAAGAAAGTCCTAGTTCAGATTGGAAAATAAAACATGGCAAGTTTGTAAAGCATGTAGTTAATCGGAAAACTACACTATTAGTTTAATCATTTACATTTGGTCTGCTACTTATTTGATTCTCTGCTTTTTGACAGATGTTCTAACCAATCCCAAGGAAAACATTATCGTTGCACGATGACAAAAAATCCCTCATTTTCATGTACCTTGCCACACAGAATCGATCTTATCTGCTATTTAATATTAAGTCGTGAAAAGTTTGACGTCAATTGGTACTTCAACTTAAATTTTGAAAATTTCATGCTGTTATAATTATGTATTATTTTCATCAAGGTTTCTGAAGCTTAACTCTAATTACTTATGTCTCTTATCAGGTAATGAGCTGCCTCGTGAACTGATGCGAACTCTCTTAAAGATGGCACCACCAACGGATGAAGAACTAAAACTCAGATGATTTGGAGACATTTCTCAGCTTGGTCCTGCTGAACGTTTTCTTAAGTCCATGGTTGCAATTCCATTTGCATAACGGATGGAAGCATTGCTGCTCATGTGTTCTCTTCAGGAAGAAGTTTCATCCATTAAAGAGTCCTTCGCAACCTTAGAGGTAAAGTGTAAAATATCGAGTTTCTTATAATTTGATGGTTGCAGTTAAGGGTGAATTTTTTTTGTTATTCTTCTTTGGCCTCAGTTTTTATATGTTGATTCTCTGCTTGGTGGTTTGCCAACTATACATTCCTTTAACTGTTTATTCTCTATTCTTTCCTAGTGAAGATATTCTGCAGCGCATGAATGCGCACACATATACACCTTTTATGTGTGTGCATGTCTACACACTTGCATTTATCATCATTCAAACAAACTATATTTCAATTCTGAAACCATTGAGGTCAGTTATTATATGAATTCTCAATATTGAT
This sequence comes from Solanum tuberosum, assembly GCF_000226075.1. Lineage (NCBI taxonomy): Eukaryota > Viridiplantae > Streptophyta > Magnoliopsida > Solanales > Solanaceae > Solanum > Solanum tuberosum. The sequence continues at coordinate 499,713 of NW_006239248.1, read as the reverse complement.
TCGTTTCGTTCAGGTCCATTTCATTCCTATTCTGAATAATTAGGTCTTAAAAGACAAATTAGGGGTTTCCTAAATCTCCCACACATCTCTCTATGGTATCTACTGACTAGTTTAATCTCAACTGTTTGGTATAACTCGTGCAGATCTCTTGGTTTGATTGTGTTCTGTTTTTAACCAGGTCTACATGGATTTCAAAAGACTTCAGGGATTGAAATCTTTTTTCTCCGTGTGACTTAGTTCACCTCTTAACAATCTTAGTTATTGTGTTGTCAAACCTCTAAACCAGTGCATTTTGGAGGTCTTAACACGTGAGGAAGCCATCTAACTTTATCTTCTATTTGTGCAACCTGCAGTCTGGTAGATGTAATTAGTTCCGACATTTTCCAATTTACTTGTGTCTAATAGGGTCAGTTTATAAGATCATAAATCTGTTTTAATGTCAATTCTTTGACAACTTTTATCTTATGAACATGTTGAGCATCTTAGAAATGCAATTTACTACCTTATAATAGTCTGTTACATAATCATTCTATCCTGAACTATGTTTTTATTGCATGGAACCGTTTCAACCTTCCTTATTTGGCTCTCTCTCTCTGTCATACCTTATTCCTGGTAGACTTGGAATAGATATCTAAATTACTTTTGTTGAGAATATCATTAAATGATAAAAGTGTGCTCTCTCTAACAGCTTAAGCTTTTAGATGAGATGGTGACATATTTCAATATGGTACCAGAGCAGGCGTAGGTCCTGAGATCGAATCTCACGGCCACCCAAAAAATCAAAAAGAATTTTTACGTGCTTGTCCCATGAAAAAATAAGTCCCGCTGCCTGCACGTGAGGGGGTGTGTTGAATTAAGTAATAAAAGTGTGCCTCTCTAAGCAGAAGACATTGTTGGAGTGGGTAATGAATCACCAAGATTGCTTTGTGCACATGTATCAGAGTTAGAAATACCAATTGGATTAGCAAGTTCAGAAAGAGGTTGAGGTCGATGAGGTCGTTGGGATAGTCCTTAAGAGTTGGAGCTGGATTGGAATAGTTGGAATATGAAGGACTGTAATGGTTCTTATTTTCTTTATTAGGAGAAAAATACGAAGAAGTCTCGAAAAAAGTAACAACGGCAGAAATCAAGTACTTATTGGTAGAGGGATCAAAGCATTTGTATCTTTTTTTGTAGACGAGAATACCCAAGACAGACACATTTTGAAGGCCTTGTGCTAGTTTATCTTTTCCGGAGGTATGGTTATGAACAAAATAGGTGCAACCACTCACATGTGGAGAAAGGGCAAACAAACTTTGGTCCAGATAGAGGATTGAGTGAGGACTCTGGTACTGCAAAACAGATGAAGGCATGCGATTGATCAAGTAACAAGCACTAATAACGACATCGACCCAAAAACATGAAGGGACATAATTGTGAATGAGTATGTTCGAGTTGTTTCAATTAGGTGTCTGTTCTTTCGCTCAGCAACTCCATTTTGTTTAGGAGTATGTGCACAAGAAGACAGGTGCAATTTGCCTTGAGATGACATAAAATAAGAGAGAGAAGTAAAGAAGTATTCTCGGACATTATCACTGATGAACTTCTTAATGGAAATACGAAATTGATTGTGAATTTCAGCATAAAATTTCTGAAAGATAGAATAGCTTAGATCTACTTTTCATTAAAAATAACCACGTGCATCAAGAATAGTCATCAATAGAAGTAACAAAATAATGAAAGCCTAAGGAAGAACTGACTCAACTTGGACCTTATATATCTGAATGAATGAGTTCAAACATAGAGGTGGCCCTATTATTGACGCGTTTTGGGAAAGAGGCATGAGTGAGTTTATCAAGCTAACACGACTCACATTCTAACAAATATAAACTTGATAAAGTGGGAACCATTTTTGCAATTTCAAGAGATTTGGATGACCCAATTGACTATGGCGGAAGTAAAATCAACATATGGTGTTGGGATAGAGCGCAGGTACAATCCTTGTGACTCATGTCCTTTTCCAATCACCTGTCCTGTACTCCGATCCTGCACAAGAATAGAATCATCAAAGAAGGTTACAACACATTTCAATTTTTTTGTTAATTTGTTAATGGAAATAAGATTATGTCGACATTTAGGTGCTAAGAGGACTGATTTTAAAGGTATAGAATGATTGTGAGAATATAATTAAATAATAGAAGTGTGCTCTCTCTAACAACTTAAGCTTTTAGATGAGATGGTCACACACTTCAATATTAGCAAATATTATTTAAACATATTTAGACATATCAAAATGATTTTATTTGAATATTTATGTATATTTTGTATATGTTATTTGTATATATATTTTTTTATTATTTTTTTTTAAGTAGCGTCTCAGTTTTAAAATTTGGCAACAACTGGTTCTGTTAAATGTAAATGTTAATGCTATTATTAGAAATTAAAAGAACACGAAATCCAATCTGTAAATCCGATCTGGCCCATTTAGCCTGTTAACTACATTAACAAAGGTATGGTTCTGAGCCGGACATTCTTTCCCCGTGCCCAATTCCCACCCCTTAACATTTGCTACGATTTGCCCGATACTGTGTGACCACATTTTTATGAATCAGATTGTCCCAGCGTGACTGGATGATATCCTTACTTCAATTTTCGAACTATAGGAAGTAATAATCTCATTAGTGACCAATAAAAATTATGGAATAGACATTTATATTCAAAATATATGTAATCTAAGAATATGGTAAGTAATTTTATAAAAAAAATTATTTATTGATACGACTTCTTCTGCAATCTCAGGATTCTTCCTCCCTTTCTCTTTCTAGGTCTCTTGCCGCCTCTTTGCTGCTGGTTTCGAGGGGGCAACCACTTCTACAGAAACTTAAGGAAGAAGAGAAACAAGCTGTTGTGAAAGAGGTGGTTAAGGAGGATATAGTTATGGGTGATCAACAGGATTTCCAGTCGAAATATCCACGTTTGGCTGCATCATTTGAAAGTATGGCTGGCATGTCTACAATGTATCCGAATGGAACAAGTTTTTTGAAGGAGAAGATGAGTTTGATTGCTACTGACACGGCTAAAGTGCTGGAGAAGAAGTGGAAGAAACTGGAGGACGACGAAGCTGCCTTGATGGTGAAGCGCTTAGATTTGATTGCGGAGCATTACAAATTGGTGGTTGATGCAATGAGAGGTAACTAGATGCTGATGGATCATGTTCTATTCAATGCTACAAGTTCTGATACTGTTTCAGTGGAGTTTTAGATTTGTTTCATGTAGTCTTGTTTCTCAAGACAATTTCTTCTTGCGTTGATGCGCTTATGTTTAGTCCGCGAGGTAGATTTAGTTTATCCGGTTGATTCATACATTTTATTGCTTATTTAATTTTACTAGTGAACTTGTTTGGATGATTTCCGCTGTTTTTCTTCTTTTATATGTAGCAAGCTTATTAGGAACAGCTGAAGTGGAATGTCTGGAGACGTTCTGGTTCATCCTTTGTAATATGTCATTTCCTATTCGAGATGGAAATATATTTAAATGTGATCTTTCTCAGTTTTTGCAGTTTGTGTTGATTCACTTAGTTTGCAATTGTTGTTCATGCCAGCTTATCATACCAGTTATTTAATTTGGGGTGAGGGGGTGGTGGGTTAGTTACAGTTTCCTCAAGATATTTCCTTTGACATAGATGCAATGTTGTTACCTGCTTACCTGCTTCTTAGGTGTTTCCTTTAATGGCTTATTCTCTATTCTTTCCTAGTGAAGATTTCTGCAGCGCATGCCTACACACTTGCACTTATCATCATTCAATCAACTATATTTCAATTCTGAAACCATTGAGGTCAATTATTATATCCATTCGTTTTATTCAGGTCCATTGCATTCCTAAACTATATAATTGGGTCTTAAAAGACAAATTAGGGGTTTCCTAAATCTCCCACAATCTCTCTATGGTATCTATTGACTAGTTTAATCTCAACTGTTTGGCATAACTCATGCAGATCTCTTGGTTTGATTCTTTTCTGTTTTTAACCAAGTCTACATGGATTTTAAAAGAATTCAGGGATGGAAAACTTTTCTCTGTGCGACTTAGTTCGCCTCTTTAAAATCTTAGTTATCGTGTTGATAAACCTATAAACCAGTGCATTTTGGAGGTCTTAACACATGGGGAAGCTATCTAACTTTATCTTCTTTTTGTGCTACCTGCACTCTGTTAGATGTAATAAGTTCTGACGTTTTCCAATTTACTTGTGTCTAAAAGGATCGTCTAGTTTTATAAGATCATAAATTTGTTTTCATATCAATTCTTTGACAGCTTTTATCTAATGAACATGTTGAGCATCTTTAAGATGTAGTTTACTGCCGCATAATAGTCTGTGACAATCATTCTATCCTGAACTATGTTTTTATCGCATGGAACTGTTCTAGGATTCTTTTCGTTTCAACCCTCCTTATTTGGCTCTTTCTCTCTTCCTGGTAGATCCAGAAAAGATATCTAAATTGTTTCTGTTGAAAATATAATTAAATAATAAAAGCGTGCTCTTTCTAACAGTTTAAGTTTTTAAATGAAATGGTCACACACTTCAATATGGTTTCAGAGCAGACAAATGTCTTGAGATCGAATCTTACCGCTATCAAAAAAACCAAAAAAAAAATCACGTGCTTGGCCCATGAAAAAATCAGGCCCGAGTCACCAAGGGAGGTAAGGTTATGAACAAAACAGGTGCAACCAAACACACGTGGTGGAAGGGGAAACAAATTTTTGGTTTGAGCTGTTTCAATTAGATGTCTGTTCTTTCATTCAACAATTCCATTTTGTTGAGGAGTATGTGCACAAGAAGACAAGTGCGATATTCCCTAGGATGAGGAGTATGTGCACAAGAAGACAAGTGCAAGGAATTCATTCAGCAACTCCATTTTGTTGAGGAGTATGTGCACAAGAAGACAAGTGCAATATTCCTCAGGATGACATAAAAGAAGAGAGAGAAGTAGAGAAGTATTCTTGGACATTATCACCGATTAACTTCTTAATGGAAATACTAAATTGATTTGGGAATTTCAGCATGAAATTTCTGAAAAATAGAGAATAGCTCAAATATACTTTTCATTAAAAATTACCCTGTGCACTGAGAATAGTCATCTATAAAAGTACACAAAACAATGAAAGCCTAAGGAAGAACTGACACGACTTGGACCCCATATGTCTCAATGAACAATTTCAAACATAGAGGTGACCCTATTATTGACGCGTTTTGGGAAAGAGGCATGAGTGTGCTTACCAAGCTGACAAGACTCACATTCTAACAAAGATAACTGGGGACCATCTTTTACAATTTTAAGAGACTTGGATGACCCAATTGACAAGCAACAGGAAGTTATAGTTACTTAAAGCACTAGCAGTGTGCAGACAGAAGATCTTGTAGAGGAACTTGCTCAAGTACTGTCGGCAGATTATCACTGTAACCTTGGTCTTCGGGTGGTTTCAGGTTTAAGCAACGAGCTTGAGAATGTAAGAAAAGCTTCACGATTCTATCTCGAAGAGTTATAACTAAAATCGTGCATCTGTCTCTCCTGGATTGCAGGAAATAGTTGTTTACGTATGTCTGGCAAAGACTCGGGACTGACAGAGGCGTATCTAGAGGGGGTGCCGTGGGTTCACGTGAACCCATGCTCCCCTCTCTAGATCATATATAGTAGTGTTATATTTTTTAAAAAATATTTAAATATAGATGTGTGAACCCATGTTCAAAGTATCATATAATAATGCGATGATGATTGGGTGCACTTCTCTAAGTGAGAGATAGAAATTTAAATCTTATATCTATCTTGTTTCTTTGAGTAACACTTTTTCAAGTGGTTATCAGTTACACTTTTGTCGTTTCAACTAATTTTTCTTTTGTTTTTTCCTTTATTCTTTCAAAATTTTCAAGTGTGTTACATTGAGAATTCCTAAAAATTTAGCATTGTAAATTTTTTATATAATTAAATCAAATGTGTATATTAAAATTTAAAACTAGTAGTATTATATATTTTTGACCTATAATTTTAAACTTAATGGTTCATATTACGAACTAAAAGTCAAATCGATCAAATTTATATTTAAGATATATTTTTTGTAATCGTGCACCCATCTAGCCGAAATCCTGGATATGCCTCTGTCGGGACAAGATTCTTTGGAAGGAGATGTTAATGCCCCTTTTGTAGGAGTCTGAACTGGTAATTTTGTTGAGTTTCTCACCACTGTACATGCCTTGTCCAACAAATCACTAATTAATGACTGAAAAGAGACGTAAGCCTTCGTCCTTCTCTGAATTTACATGGAAGTAATCTCCTGTGCTGTTAACCAAAAACATTATTTTTTTCTCTTCTTGTAGTATGCAAGTAATCTCATGTTGGATAAAATTTGTGAGCGTATCACGGAACTTACTTTCATCCTCCAAACTTCTCATATCAGTGTCCAGAAGCTCTTTAGTTTTCACTAGTGACTAACTAAGCTGCATTTAAGTTCTCGCCATCAATAAGTGAAGCTTTTCTTACATTCTCAAGCTCGTTGCTTAAACCTGAAACCACCGAAAGACCAAGGTTACGGTGATAATCTGCCAACTCCTGAGCAAGATCCTCTATAAGAACTTCTGTCTGAACAACCGTAGTGCTTTGGATCTCTTGAAATCTAAATCCTTCAGATCGAATAATTTCCTCAACTACAAAGTTCAAGAGTTTGGTCTTTCCATCAGTTCCTTTCACATCTGAGTGCCATAGTAGCTATTGCATGGTGTACTACAACTACCTCTCAATGTTTGTTGTCACCTTTGTCTATAAGAATCTATCTAAATATCGAGATGTTAATGGTACTGAAATCTCCTCAATATTTGATAATTTATTTTTAGTATATGAAGGAAGTTAGACCAGATTTGTATAGTTGCATTCTTCTAGTTTCAGCTTCTTTTTCTGGTCAAGATGCATGATTGCTAATTCATCTGTTTATTGGACACTCAACTTTGTACAAATTTTTAGTGTCATATCTTCCAAAATTAAGTTGTGTACTGTCTGGTTTGCAACCCTTACTACTTCTATATTACGTATGTTTCACTATATACTAAGCTTTCATATTCTTTTGGTTGTGATTGTCTACTCCTCATTCGAATTTTCCATAAACATGATTTTGTGAGTACTAGGATTGAGCGTATAGCATTTCTAAGGACATTCCTTATGTATAAGCGTTAAATCATTTTTCTGCTGATTGGTGTTGGGAAAAGAATGCACCTCCACGAGGTAGTAGTAAGGTTTGCATACACTCTACCCTCCTTAGACCGTACTTAGTGGGATTTCATGTGATATATATTATTTTTGTTGAAGTTGTGTTGGAAAATTGCCTTCTGCCACAAGGTCTATGTAAATTTGAAGAAACTTCAAAGTTTGCTAGTATTTCATTGATGTCCTTCTGCTTTGTTTACTATGTAAAGGTGAGGAATTTCAAGCTTTGGCAATATATTGACTTTATATCTGGCTCTTTTGGCTTTGTTCAAGTGACAGGTAGAGGGAGCCACAAGTTTGGTATTTAAGTGGAGAATAATTAAAAAATAGATCTATTATTTTTGAGTTTCAAAGCATTGGTCCCAGATAATTAGTAAATGCATTGGCAATTGATTTGCAATATTTCGCACATAATATATATATGTACTATATTGGTATCATCAAGGTTTCTTGTTCAGAATTACTTATTACTCAATGATACAATAAGAGTATATGTATATTGTTGTGGTATCATTAAGGTTTCTTATTCATAAATTACTCTTTATAGTATCATTGACTAATGAATAATTTCTTAACAAAAAACCTTAATGATACTAATATAGTGTGTATATATATATATATATATATTGATTTAGTATCAATTAAGCGAAATGATCAGCCTTAATAATACCAATATAGTTTATGATACGAATTTAGTATCAGTTAAGCGAAATTAGTTGAGGGGTATATAATGTAATTATTTAGTGGGTATGAATGTAAAAGGGTATATGCTTGTAATTATTTTGTTTTTATGGGATATTTGCTTAGCTTCCCCAAAATATTAACATACAAAGTTCAATTTTATTTTCAATATATATCAAAATAATACAATAAGTAAAAAATAATGTTAGCAAATATTACTTAAACAACATATAAAAGGTCAAAACATGTATCTCGTTGGAATAAAAATAATAATTTTACTTTCAAAATTCAAACACTACAATATTTTGAAAATAATGTTAGCAAATATTATGTGAACATATAAACATCTTGTGTATGTTATTTGCATATGTATTTTTTTTTAGTAGTGACTAATTTTTAAAATTTGGCAATAATTGATCTATTAAATGTAAATGTCAATGCTATTATTAAAATTAAAAGAGCATGGAATCCACTCTATGGACTCTATTTGGCCCATTTAGCCCGTTAATTACACTAATCAAAGTAGGGGCTAAGCCGGACATCCTTTCCATGGGCCACATCCCCACCCCTTAACATTAGCTAGGGTTAGTTCGAGTCCTGTGTGATCATATTTTAATGAGTTGGATTTTTCCAGCATAATCGGATGATATTCTTACTTCAAAGTTTGAACTATAAGGGATCGTTTGATTTGAATATGAGTTATGATGGATAAGTTATAATGAGATAAATTATGTTGGGATTAGTTATGATGGGATAAGTTGTCCTCAGATTATTTCTTATTGAGTGTTTGGTTTGTTGTATTCAAAATAATATATATTGATAAATTTTATGAACAAGTTGTTTGTTTACAAAATTACCCTTCACTTTATTTAATCTTTTAAATTTTCTTTGTGAGCTTTAGTTATTCATTTTTATAATAAAATTTTATTTTATTTAACTTAAATATTTTGTTTATGTATCCCCGTGATAAGTACCATGTGTATTTTAAAAATATAACTTTTTTTCTTATTTTAGCTTTAAAAAATAGAACTTCCCTCTTAAAGTTTTGTTTAAAAGAGAAGAAAATTTATGAGAAATCAAAATAAAAATAAACATAAGAATTAGTCAAATAAATTCATAAATAAAAATTATATTTATATAGTGTAATTTTTTAATAGAAAAACATGTATAATTATCATAAAAATAAGGAGTAGTAAATATTATTATACATGGTATTAGAAATAATGTAAATATACATAAATATGAAAAATAATGTATAAAAAGGATTTAAAGGGATATATTTGTCATTTACCTATTTTATTCCGGGATAAGTTATCACGGGATTACTATACCACCCAATGTGAGGGATAACTTATCCTGGTACTAATTCATAATCCTGAAATAAGTTATCCCAAGCTTTGCAACCAAACAACGAAATAAAGGGTACTTAAAATTTATCATGAGATTAACTCTCCTTATCCATCACATTAAACGACCCTTAAGTATTAATAATCTCATTCAGTTGATACATAAATGACCAAAAAAATATATGAAATAGACATTCATATTCAAAATATACGTAATCTAAGAATATGGTAAGTAGTTTTATAAAATTTTCTATTTATTGACACGTCTTCTTCTGCAATCTTGAACTTCTTCCTCCCTTTCTCTTTCTGGGTCTCTTGCGGCCTCTTTATTGCTCGTTTCGATGGGGCAACAACTTTTACAGGAACACTCAGCTTGATTGTGCAGTGTGATGCAGAAGGAGAAGACATGGAATGACCTGATTCCGCTTCCGATTTGCATCCTGATCCATTATTGCTTGTAGACTAAAAAGAAGATTTTGGGGTTTCTATTGGGTTTGAATTGGTTTTTGAGTAACGAGTCTCTTTTCAACTGGAGGGACTGTCTCAGGTTCTTCACCGCTTTAAATATTTGATTTTAAAAAAAAAACTCACATAGATCTAATTAAAAATGATAAATCACATTTTGAAAGAAGATTTCTTCCTATTAAAAAGCACAAATAAAGCGTGATTGCTCCATCATCTCCCGACCATCCCAATTCCACATGTGAGTAGTGGTGTTGGTGTGAGTCGTGGAGTAGATGTCTAAATGGGGAAAGTAATTATCCAATCGTAGAAGGCGCGGCAATTGATTAAGACATTGCTTTTTTGTATACATCGAAAAGCCCTACACAAAGCTTTCATCTTTTTGTCTTTGCTTCAACACTCACCATAGACACAGCTGACGGCCGAATAGCTCTCTCTTCTTGCTTGCAGAAACAATGGTCCCCAATACCAAATCCCGCTTAGTAGACCAGCCTCCTTCTGCATCGTCCTCTGAAGAACAAGAACTGGTGGAGGAATCCCAGGAAGAAGAAGAACAACAATCGGGGGAGGAAGAAGGAGAAGAAAATGAAGAACCCAAGACAGCTCATCCAGTTGTAAAGAGATCCCTCACTCAGAAACTCCAATTTTCTTCTGAGTCCGGCAGCGAGAATGGGTCAGGATCCGAATCGGAAGCCGAATCGGGCCATTCCCTGCCTTCCCCTTCTGCATCGGACTTCACTGTCAAGCCCAGTGTTCCTGCTAAAGCTGCTGCCCCATCGAAATCAGTAGCAAAGAGGCCGCAAGAGGCCCAGAAAGAAAAAGGGAGGAAGAAGCCCAAGATTGTAGAAGAAGAGGAGAAAAAATCAGCTGCTACTCCTCGCTTTCTTTGGAGCGATGACGACCAGCTTGCTCTGCTCAAAGGGATTGCTGAATACAAGGCGGTAGAAGGAATGGAACCTAAAGCCGATATGTCTGCGTTTCATGAATTCATCAGAGGGAAGTTGCAGGTTGAAGTTTCAAAGAGTCAACTCAGTGAAAAGCTAAAGAGGTTAAAGAAGAAATTTTTGACTAATGTGAAAGGTGGCGAGGAGCCAGTTTTCATGAAGGGTCAGGATTCTTTAGTTTTTCAGCATTCAAAGAGGATTTGGGGTGCCCCTGGAACTAGTAATGGAGTTAAGGAGATTGTTACCAATAGCACTAATGACAAAGCTAAAAAGGCTGTTGAGGTTAAGATGAGTTCTGAACCTAAGAAAAGTGCTAAAGTTAGCAAACCCAAGGATGATGAGAATCATAAGGAAGCTGTAAAAGAGGTGGTTAAGGAGGATATAGTTAAGGGTGATCAACAGGATTTCCAGTCCGAATATCCACGATTGGCTGCATCATTTGAAAGTATGGCTGGCATGTCTACAATGTATCCAAATGGTACTAGTTTTTTGAAGGAGAACATGAGTTTGATTGCTACTGACAAGGCTAAAGTGTTGGAGGAGAAGTGGAAGAAACTGGAGGATGACGAAGCTGCCTTGATGGTGAAGCGCTTAGATTTGATTGCGGAGCATTACGGATTGGTGGTTGATGCAATGAGAGGTAACTAGATGCTGGTGGATCATTTTCTATTGGATGCTACAAGTTTTGATACTGTTTCGGTTGAGTCTTAGATTTTGTTTCATATATTCTTGTTTCTCAAGACAATTCCTTCTCGCGTTGATGTACTTATGTTTAGTCCGCGAGGTAGATTTGGTTTTTCTGGGTGATTAATACATTTTATTGCTTATTTAGTTTTACTAGTGAACTGGTTTGGATGATACCCCAGTGTTGCGTCTTATATATGTTAGTGTGGTATGGAGTGATTGGCTCTTTAAAGGGGTTGCAATGAAATGCCTACTCATTCCTATCATATAATGCCATGTATGGTGGAAGCAAGCCTAGGAAAAGCTGAAGTGGAATGTCTGGAGATGTTCTGGTTCATCCTTTGTAATATGTATTTCCTATTCTAGAAGGAAATATACTTAAATGATATCTTTCTCAATTTTCGCAGCTTGTGTTGATTCACTTTGTTCTCAATTGTTGTTCATGCCAGCTTATCATACCAGTTAATTGATTTGGGGAGGGGGTGGTGGGTTAGTTATAGTTTCCTCTAAATATTTCCTTTGGTATAGTGTGCAATGTTGTTTCCTGACTAGACAGTTCTCCAATCCTAGAGGTTTTAAATCCTATAAATCTAAAGAACTTAAATTATGATAGAAAATTTTCTTACAGGCACTGCTTCTTAGGTGTTTCATTTAACTGCTGATTCTCTATCCTTTCCTAGTGAAGATATTCTGCAGCGCATGAATACGCACACACATACAGCTTTTATTTGTGTGAGCATGTCTACACACTTGCATTTATTATCATTCAATCAACAAACCATTGAGGTCAGTTATTATATGAATTCTCAATATCCATTCGTTTTGTTCAGGTCCATTGCATTCCTAAACTGAATAATTAGGTCTTAAAAGACAACTTGAAGGTTTCTTAAATCTCTCACACATCTCTCTATGGTATCTACTGACTAGTTTAATCTCAACTGTTTCGCAGAATTCATGCAGATCTCTTGGTTTGGTTGTGTTCTGTTTTTAACCAAGTCTACATGGATTTCAAAAGACTTCTGGGATTGAAAACATTTTTCTCCGTGCGACTTAATTCACCTCTTAAAAATCTTAGTTATTGTGTTGTCAAACCTATAAACCAGTGCATTTTGGAGGTCTTAACACATGGGGAAGCCATCTAACTTTATCTTCTATATGTGCTATATGCACTCTGTTAGATGTAATAAGTCCTGACAGTAGTTGTGTTTGAAAGAGTCGTCCAGTTTTATAAAATCATAAATTTGTTTTAATATCAGTTCACTTACAACTTTTATCTTATGAACATGTTGAGCATCTTAGAAATGCAATTTACTGCTGTATAATAGTTTGTGACACAATCATTCTATCCTGGACTATGTTTTTATTGCATGGGATTGTTCTAGGATTCTTTCGTTTCAGCCCTCCTTATTTGGCTCTTTCTTTGTCATACCTTTTTCCTGGTAGACTAAGAATATATATCTAAATTGTTTCTGTTGAGAATATAATTAAATAATAAAAGTGTGCTTTCTTTTACAACTGAATCTTTTAGATGAGATGGTTACACACTTCAATATGGTATCAGAGCAGGCAGAGGCCTTGAGATCGAATCTTACTGCCACCCAAAAAATCTAAAAGAATTTTCACATGCTTGGCCCATGAAAAAATCAGGCCCGCTTGCCCGGACGTGAGGGGGCATGTTGAGTATAATTAAATAATAAAAGTGTGTTTATACGTGAGGGGTGTGTGTTGAGAATATAATTAAATAATAAAAAGGGGGCATGTTAAGAATATAATCAAACAATAAAAGTGTGTTTATACGTGAGGGGATGTGTTGAGAATATAATTAAATAATAAAAATGTGTTCTCTCTAAGTAAAAGACATTGTTGGAGCTGGTAATGAGTCACCAAGATTGCTTTGGGCACCTATATATCAGGGTTACAAAATACCAATTAGATTAACAAATTCAGAAAAAGGTTGAGAATACGGAGAAGTCTTGAAACAAGTAATATCAGTAGAGATCAAGTACTTATTGGTAGAGGGATCAAAGCATTTATAACCTTTTTGTAGATGAGAATACCCGAGAAAGACATTTAAAGGCCTTGTGCTGAAGTTTATCTTTTTCGGGGTAAGGTTATGAACAAAACAGGTGCAACCAAACACACGTGGAGGAAGGGGACACAAATTTTGGTTCGGTTAGAGGTTTGAGTGAGGACTCTAGTACTGCTAAACAGATGAAGGCATGTGATTGATTAAATAACAAGCAGTAATAACGGCATCACCCCAAAAACGTAAAAGGACATGATTGTAAATAAGCATTGTTTGGTCTGTTTCAATTTAATGTTTGTTCTTCCGCTTAGCAACTCTATTTTGTCAAGGAGTTTGTGCACAAGAAGACAAGTGCAATATGCCCTCGGATGATATAAAGAAGAGAGAGAAGTAGAGAAGTATCCATTCTAAAAAAAGAAGAAGTAGAGAAGTATTCTCGGGCATAACTTCTTAATGGAAATACCAAATTGATTGCGAATTTCAGCATGGAATTTCGGAAAGATAGAGTAAAGCTCAAATCTACTTTTCATTAAAATTAACCACGTTAACCGAGAATACTCATCGATAAAAGTAACAAAATAATGAAAGCCTAAGGAAGAATTGACACGATTTGGACCCCATATATTTGAATGAACGATTTCAAACATTGAGGTGGCCCTGTTATTGACGCGTTTTGGGAAAGAGGCACGAGTGTGCTTACCAAGCTAACACGACTCACATACTAACAAAGATAAATTAGATAAACTGGGACCATCTTTTGCAATTTCATGAGACTTGGATGACCAATTTAACTATGAAGCAATTCATAAGAAACAACGAAAGTAAAAGCAACATGTGGTGTTTGGATTGAGAGCAGTTAGTTATAATCCCTGTGATTTATGTCCTTTTTCCAATCACCTGTCCCGTACTCCGATCCTGCACAAGAACAGAATCATCAAAGAAGGTTACAACACATTTCAATTTTTTTTGTTAATTTACTAATTGAAATAAGGTTATATGGACATTCAGGTGCAAAAAAGTCGAGCTTTAAAGGTATGGAATGATTTTAAGAATATAATTAAATATTAAAAGTGTGTTCTCTCTAACAACTTAATTTTTTAGATGAGATGATAACACACTTCAATAGTTTCATTATGCCCATAGCTCCATCTTATGGAACAATTTTAGCTTTGAAAGGTGTTTCTTGGAGGACATCTCAATCATATATGACTAAAGTTTATCTATTTCTGAATAACTTTAGGTATGTGGCGCCTAAATTATATATGTCTAAAGTTTAGCTTTACTCAAGTTAAATAAAAATGTTCAGTTTATTCATATGATTAATATTCAGACGAAAATGAATGTACTTCAATTATATGTAGCTTAAAATTTGAAGTTTGCATTCTAAAAATTATTTTAAATGAACAAATTTATAATTTTTTACAATGTTATGAATATAACTTAAATGATAATTCTAAAATCGGGCATCATAGCAAATGGAGATGGATGCAATGTGCATCCATAAAATGTGTTTAGATATGAGTTGCCTAATGTATATGTTAACTATGGTTGTTATTGACATGTCTATGTATTTGTTTGCTGATACCTGATTACTATCTTCTGATGAGTATTAGCATTTTCGTTGAAATTGAAGTAGCATTATTTTTGCGGAGAATACAATTAAATAATTTAAGTGTGCTTCAAAAAGCTTATGTTTTTAGATGATATGGTTATGATACAGTTTCACACTTCAACAACTTTCATAAGAGGTAAACTTTTGGGTTGTTCAAATGAATTTGTGTTTTTAATTAAGAGCAGGATTTAACCAATCTGGTCTTTGACCACAACCAAGTAATATGGGTTTAGGGGTATAAGCCAAAGATCCTGAGGTTTTTCATTTCCAAAAGTTCATAGACTAAGCTATTAGTTGTAAAAATGGCTGAAATTTGGAGGTTAATAGGAAACAAGAATTGAATCAGTATCTATAACAAAGACAATGTGGAAGTATCTCTAATAATCCTCCTTGGAACTTAAATACAGTGTTTTCCTGAAATCGGTAACCTTTTCATCCTATTCCTTGAAACATATTTGTATTGCATCAAAGGTTTTTTCCTCGCACGAGCATTTTGAAGATCATTGTGCAAGAAAACTGGAGTCACCTTTCTGTTTCCCCAAACCAGCCTAGCATGTAAATCTGTATTCCCAAGCTGTTACTTTTATGCAGCAAAATTTCTTGCTCTGTATCTTTTTCCAACTAGAATAAGGAAAAAAAACATTCTGACACACTTTTGTAGTCCAGTTCTCAGTATCTGGATTCGGACAGTTCAATTACATGGGCTAACAAGTTTCAATGTTGCCAGTTTAGTTGTTGAATTTTTTATTCATTGTGCCTATAATATGGCCATCAAATTTGAATTTTCAAAAATGCAAGAAGGAGAAGCATATGTTGCATCATAGTGAATTTCACAAATACAACGTTATGTTGGTATTTAGAACTCACATCTCTAACTTAATTCTTGCCTTGTCAGAATATTAGAACTTGATGAGATCTTCTGTATGCAGGCTGAGCTAGTATTGATTCATTGAAGGGAATAGTTAGAAGAGGGTACTGAAGCTGCAAAATTTCTGGAATATTATATTCAACAGACAGCAACAGGAAGTTATAGTTACTTAAAACAGGATATTGCTTTGTTGAGAAAATGAAACAAAAGACTATTGAAGATTTGCCTCCCCGAGAGAAGCAGATTTTGTTGCAGTACTTAAAAAGAAAAAAATGTGCCAATCCATGTTTCTGAAAGTGATGATGCATCAGTACTTGGTTTAGCAAGTATGAAGAGCTTTTTTCACAATTGTCACGCGTTCCTAGGAGGTACCTAAGAAAAAGAAAAAACCATTTTGCCAAAAAAAATGTGCTCCAGTTCCATCCCTCGCTTCATCTCCAATCCCTGCAACTGTTCTGTCTCCCGCTCCCTCTCCAGGTCCTGCAGCAGTTTCAACCCTCGCTCCATCTCCGGGTCCTGCAACTGTATCACCAGTTTATGCTCCAGTTCCTTCTATTGTAAGTGCCCACTAGCTCTCCTCCAGCTGTGCAGCCTCCTTCTCCAGTTCTAAAACCTCCTGCAAAGCCTCCAAAAGTTAGAACTCACACCAGTTCTTCTAAACCTTTGCCTGTTAATCCTCCAGATAAACCACAAAATGGTCCTAATTCTCCGGGAAATAATCAAGAGCATCGAAATTATTTATTTGCTGCAGGGGTTGGATGTTCCGTTGCAGGAATACCTTTCTAGCTCTGTTGATATTCTGTGTTAAGAATAAAAGGAAAGAAATTACTCCAAATGATGGGCAAAGGGATGGGAAACCGCCTCTGAATTTGAATGCAGGTGTCTATTTGCTGCTATTTATCATGATGGTTAATTAATCTCATCGTATCATTCTTTTTCATTTCATTTCAGTAATTTGTATGATTTGTATTGTCAGGTTCTTCTCTAAATGTCAAGAGTGCATCTGCTGTAAATGATGCTGATCCTCATAAATCTTCCGAAGCAGACGCGGAACTGTCAAAACCTGAGATGAATGCAAATGCTCATGCACCATTACCTCATCCTCCAGGAAAGTCTGCACCTCCACTTCCTGGTCCTCCACCATCTCTTCCTCCTAAACCACCTACTCCTAGCCCACCTCCACCTCCAAAAGTTCGCCCTCTTAATCCACCAAAACCTGGTAATTTTCCAAAGTCTTTACCTCTTCGAGCACATCAGAGAGGATGTTCTTCTGAGACCAGGGGAAGTGACTCATTGGATCTGATGCTCCTAAAACAAAATTAACACCATTTTTTTGGGACCAGGTTCTTGCTAACCCTGACCACTCTATTGTTTGGCATGAAATAAAAGCCGGCTCATTCCAGTAAGCTTCGCACTGATCTTGCTATTCACTTGCTCCTGTGAAAGTTTAACTGTTTCTGTTTTTACCATTCTGATTGCTGAGTTTTATTACAGGTTTAATGGGGAGATGATGGATTCTTTTTTTGGATACATACCAGGAGACCAAGAGAAAGATGATTGAAAGCTACCTTATCCTTTAATCAAACCTCACAGTACATTCAGATTATTGATCCTAGGAAATCACAAAATCTAGCAATTCTCCTCAAAGCCTTAAATGTGGCAACAAAAGAAGTTTATGATGCTCTCAAGTAGGGGTGGCAAATGGGTGGATTGGATCGGATTTGGATGGATTGACTTAAAATGGATTGATCACAATCCACCCATATAAAATATGGGTAAATATGGATTTGGTCAAATAT
Source organism: Solanum tuberosum (assembly GCF_000226075.1). Lineage (NCBI taxonomy): Eukaryota > Viridiplantae > Streptophyta > Magnoliopsida > Solanales > Solanaceae > Solanum > Solanum tuberosum. Next base: position 482,064 of record NW_006239248.1, on the reverse strand, counting down.
GGTTTGGGCAAAATGGTTGTAACCCACTTTAATCTCTTAAAGCCAAAAAATATTAAATCAAAGCTAAATTGTCAAAGAGTCAACTCCGTGACAAGGTAAGGAGGTTAAAGAAGAAATTTTTGACTAATGTGAAAGATGATGAGGAACCAGTTTTCATGAAGGGTCAGGATTTTGTTGTTTTTGAGCATTCAAAGAGGATTTGGGGTGCCCCTGGAACTAGTAATGGAGTTAAGGAGATTGTTAGCAATAGCACTAATGGCAAAGCTAAAAATACTGTTGAGGTTAAGAATAGTTCTGAACCTAAGAAAAGTGCTAAAGTCAGCAAACCCAAGGATGTTTGAAACATAAGGAAGAAGAGAAACAGGTTGCTGTAACAGAGGTGGTTAAGGTGGAAATAGTTAAGGGTGATCGACAGGATTTCCAGTCCGAATATCCACATTTGGCTGCTTCATTTGAAAGTATGGCTGGCATGTCTACAATGTATCCGAATGGAAAAAGTTTTTTGAAGGAGAAGATGAGTTTGATTGCTACTGACAAGGCTAAAGTGTTGGAGGAGAAGTGGAAGAAACTGGAGGATGACGAAGCTGCCTTGATGGTGAAGCGCTTAGATTTGATTGCGGAGCATTACGGATTGGTGGTTGATGCAATGAGAGGTAACTAGATGCTGATAGATCATGTTCTATTTGATGCTACAAGTTCTGATACTGTTTTGGTGGAGTTTTAGATTTTGTTTCATATAGTCTTGTTTCTCAAGACAATTTCTCCTCACGTTGATGTAGTTATGTTTAGTCTGCGAGGTGGATTTAGTTTATCAGGTTGATTCATACATTTAATTGCTTATTCAGTTTTACTAGTGAACTGGTTTGGATGATATCCGTGTGTTGCTTCTTATATATGTTAGTGTGGTATGGAGTGATTGGCTCTATTAAAGGGTTGCAATGAAATGCCTACACATGCCTATCATATAATGCCATGTATGGGTGGAAGCAAGCTTAGGAACAGCTGAAGTGGAATGTCTGGAGACATTCTGGTTCATCCTTTGTAATATGTCATTTCCTATTCCAGATGAAAATATATTTAAATGCGATCTTTCTCAGTTTTTGCAGCTTGCGTTGATTCACTTTGTTCTCAATTGTTGTTCATGCCAGCTAATCATACCAGTTAATTGATTTGGGGAGGGGGTGGTGGGTTAGGTACAGTTTCCTCTAGATATTTCCTTTGGTATAGAGTGCAATGTTTTTTCCTGACTAGACAGTTGTCCAATCCTAGAGGTTTTAAGTCCTGCTATAAATCTAAAAGAACTTAAATTATGATAGAAAATTTTCTTACAGGCACTGCTTCTTTGGTGTTTCCTTTAACTGCTTATTCTCAACTCTTTCCTAGTAAAGATATTCTGCAGCATATGAATGTGCACACACATACAGCTTTTATTGTGTGTGCATGTCTACACACTTGCATTTATCATCATTCAATCAACTATATTTCAATTCTGAAACCATTGAGGTCAGTTATTTTATGAATTCTCAATATCCATTTGTTTTGTTCAGGTCCATTGCATTTCTATACTGAATAATTAAGTCTTAAAAGACAAATTAGGGGTTTCCTAAATCTCCCATACATCTCTCTAATGGTATCTACTGACTAGCTTAATCTCAACTGTTTGGCCTAACCCGTGCAGATCTCTTGGTTTGATTGTGTTCTGTTTTTAACCAAGTCTACATGGATTTCAAAAGACTTCAGGGATTGAAAACTTTTTTCTCCGTGTGACTTAGTTCACCTCTTTAAAATCTTAGTTATGTGTTGTCAAACCTATAAACCAGTGCATTTTGGAGGTCTCAACACATGGGGAAGCCATCTAACTTTATCTTCTATATGTGCTACCTGTGGTCCTGCAGTCTGTTAGATGTAATAAGTTTTGACATTTTCTAATTTACTTGTGTCTAAAAAGGGTTGTACAGTTTGATAAGATCATAAATCTGTTTTAACATTAATACTTTGACAACTATATCTTATGAACATGTTGAGCATCTTAGAAATGCAATTTACTATCTTATAATAGTTTGTTACATAATTATTCTATCCTCAACTATGTAGTTATCGCATGGAACCGTTCAACCTTCCTTATTTGGTTCTCTCTGCGTCATACCCTTTTCCTGGTAAACTCAAAATAGATATCTGAATTATTTTTGTTAAGAATATAATTAAATATAATTAAATGATAAAAGTGTGCTCTCTCTAACAGCTCAAACTTTTATATGAGATGGTGACACACTTCAATATGATATCAGGGCAGGCATAGGTCCTGAGATCGAATCTCACCGTCACCCAAAAAATCAAAAAGAATTTTCACGTGCGTGTCCCATGAAAAATACAGCCCTCCTGTCCGTACGTGAGGGGCATGTTGAGAATATAATTAGTAATAAAAGTGTGTTCTCTCTAAGCAGAAGACATTGTTGGAGTGGGTAATGAGTCACCAAGATTGCTTTGTGCACCTATATTAGAGTTAGAAATACCAATTGGATGAGCAGGTTCAGAAGGAGGTTGAGGTCGATGAGGTCGTCGGGAATAGTCCTTAAGAGTTGGAGGGTGTGCTCTCTCTGAGCAGAAGACATTGTTGGAGTGGGTAATGAGTCACCAAGATTGCTTTGTGCACCTGTATCAGAGTTAGAAATACTAACTGGATTAGCAAGTTCAGAAGGAAGTTGAGGTCGATGGGAATAGTCTTTAAGAGTTGGAGGTGGAGCTAGGTTGGAAAAGTTGGAGTGTTGTTATGGCCTTCTTATTTTCTGTATTAGGAGAAAATGCGGAGAAGTCTCGAAAAAACTAACATCTACAGAGATCAAGTACTTATTGGTAGAGAGATCAAAATATTTGTATTCTCTTTGTAGACGAGAATACATAAGAAAGACACAATTTGAAGGCCTTGTGTTGAAGTTTATCTTTTCCGGGGGTAAGGTTATGAACAAGGTGCAACCAAACATATGTAGAGGAAGGGAAAACAAACTTTGGTCCTGATAGAAGACTGAGTAATGACTCTGGTATTGCAAAACAGATGAAGGCATGCGATTGGTTAAGTAACAAGCACTAATAACAACATCAACCCAAAAACATAAAGGGACATAGTTGTGAATGAGCGATGTTCGAGCTGTTTCTGTTCTTTCGCTCAGCAACTCCATTTTGTTGAGGAGTATGTGCACGAGAAGACAAGTGCGATATTCCCTGAGATGACATAAAAGAAGAGACAGAAGTAGAAAAGTATTCTCGGACATTATCACTTATTAACTTCTTAATGGAATACCAAATTGATTGTGAATTATAACATCAAATTTCTGAAAAATAAACAATAACTCAGATCTACTTTTTGTTAAAAATAATCACGTGCACCAAGAACAATCGTCAATAAAAGTAACAAAAAAATAAAAGCCTAAGGAAGAACTGACACAACTTGGACCCTATATATCTGAATGAATGATTCCAAACATAAAGGTGGCTCTATTATCAATGCGTTTTGGGAAAGAGGCATGAGTGTGCTTTCCAAACTGACATGACTCACATTCTAACAAAGATAAACTCGATAAACTGGGGACCATATTTGCAATTTCAAGAGACTTGGATGACCCAATTGACTATGGAGTAATTTAGATGAAATAGCGGAAGTAGAAGCAACATATGGTGTTGGGATAGAGAACAGGTACAATCCTTGTGATTCATGTCCTTTTCCAATCACATATCCCGTACTCCGATCCTGCACAAGAATAGAATCATCAAAGAAGGTTACAACACATTTAAGTTTTTTTGTTAATTTGCTAATGGAAATAAGATTATATGGACATTTAGGTGCAAAGAGGATTTTGATTTAAAAGGTATGGAATGATTTTGAGAAGATAATTAAATAACAGAAGTGTGCTCTGTCTAACAACTTAAGCGTTTAGATGAGATGGTCACATACTTCAATGATTTTATTGTACATTTATGTATATCTTGTATATGTTATTTTGTATATACATTTTTTTAAGCAGCGACTCAGTTTTAAAATTTGGCAACAACTGAACAACTGGTTCTATTAAATGTAAATGTAAATGTTAATGCTATTATTAGAAATTAGAAGATCACGAAATCCACTCTGTAAATCCGATCTGGCCCATTTAGCCCGTTAACTACACTAACAAAGGTATGGTTCTGAGCCGGACATCCTTTCCCCGTGCCCAATTCCCACCCCTTAACATTAGCTACGGTTAGCCCGAGTACTGTGTGACCACATTTTTATGAATCAGATTGTCCCAGCGTGACCGGATGATATCCTTACTTCAATGTTCGAAATATAATAATTAATAATCTCATTAATGACCTATAAAAATTATGGAATAGACATTTACATTCAAAATATACGTAATCTAAGAATATGGTAAGTAATTTTATGAAAATTTTCTATTTATTGATACAGCTTCTTCTGCAATCTCAAGCTTCTTCCTCCCTTTCTCTTTCTAGGTTTCTTGCGGCCTCTTTGCTGCTGGTTTCGATGGGGCAACAGCTTTTGCAGAAACACAAGGAAGAAGAGAAACATGTTGCTGTAAAAGAGGTGGCTAAGGAGGATATAGTTCAGGGTGATGAACAGGACTTCCGGTCCAAATATCCACGTTTGGCTGCATCATTTGAAAGCATGGCTGGCATGTCTACAATGTACCCGAATGGAACAAGTTACTTGAAGGAGAAGATGAGTTTGATTGCTACTGACAAGGCTAAAGAATTGGAGGAGAAGTGGAAGAAACTGGAGGATGACGAAGCTGCCTTGATGGTGAAGCGGTTAGATTTTATTGCGGAGCATTACAAATTGGTGGTTGATGCAATGAGAGGTAACTAGATGCTGATGGATCATGTTCTATTCGATGCTACAAGTTCTGATACTGTTTCGGTGGAGTTTTAGATTTGTTTCATATAGTCTTGTTTCTCAAGACAATTTCTTCTCGTGTTGATGCGCTTATGTTTAGTCCGCGAGGTAGATTTAGTTTGTCCGGTTTATTCCTACATTTTATTGCTTATTTAGTTTTACTAGTGAACTGGTTTGGATGATATCCACTGTGTTGCTTCTTATATATGTTAGTGTGGTATGGAGTGATTGGCTCTATTGTTGGATTGCAATGAAATGCCTACACATTCCTATCATATAATGTATGGTGGAAACAAGCTTAGGAACAGCTGAAGTGGAATGTCTGGAGACATTCTGGTTCATCCTTTGTAATATGTCATTTCCTATTCCAGATGAAAATATATTTAAATGCCACCTTTATATGTTTTTGCAGCTTGTGTTGATTCACTTTGTTCTCAATTGTTGTTCATGCCAGCTTATCATACCAGTTAATTGATTTGGGGAGGGGGTGTTGGGTTAGTTACAGTTTCCTCTAGATATTTCCTTTGGTATAGAGTGCAATGTTGTTTCCTGACTAGACAGTTCTCCGATCCTAGAGGTTTTAAGTCATGCTATAAATCTAAAAGAACTTAAATTATGATAGAAAATTTTCTTACAGGCACTGCTTCTTAGGTTTTTCTTTTAACTGCTGATTCTCTATTCTTTCCTAGTGAAGATATTCTGCAGCACATGAATGGGCATACACATACACCTTTTATATGTGTATGCGTGTCTACACACTTGCATTTATCATCATTCAATCAACTATATTTCAATTCTGAAACCATTGAGGTCAGTTATTATATGAATTCTCAATATCCATTCATTTTATTCAGGTCCATTACATTCCTATACTGAATAATTAGATCTTAAAAGACAAATTAGAGGTTTCATAAATCTCCCACACATCCCTCTATGGCATCTACTGACTAGTTGGATCTCAACTTTTGGCATAACTCATGCAGATATCTTGATTTGATTGTGTTCTGTTTAACCAAGTCTACATGGATTTCAAAAGACTTCAGGGATTGAAAACTTTTTTTCCCCGTGCGACTTATGTTCACCTCTTAAAAATCTTACTTATCATGTTGTCAAACCTATAAACCAGTGCATTTTGGAGGTCTCAACACATGGGGAAGCCATCTAACTTTATCTTCTATATGTGCTAAGTGCACTGTGTTAGATGTAATAAGTTCTGACATTTTCCAATATACTTCTGTCTAATAGTGTTGTCCAGTTTTATAAGATCTTAAATCTGTTTTAACATCAGATCTTTGACAACATTTATCTTATGAACATGTTGAGCATCTTAGAAATGCAATTTACTGCAGTATAATATTTTGTTACACAATAATTCTATCCTGAACTATGTTTTTATCGCATGGAACTGTTCTAGGATTCTTTTCGTTTTAGACCTCCTTATTTGGCTCCCTCTCTGTCATACCTTTTTCTTGGTAGACTCAGAATAGATATCTAAATTGTTTCTGTTGAGAATATAATTAAATAATAACAGTGTGCTCTCTCTAACAACTTAAGCTTTTAGATGAGATGGTGACACACTTCAATAGTTTCCTTATGCACCATAGCTCCATCTTATGAAACAATTTTAGCTCTGAAAGATGTTTCTTGGAGGCATCTCAATAATATATGACTAAAGTTTATCTATTTCTGAATAACTTTAGGTATGTGGTGCCTAAATTATATATGACTAACGTTTAGCTTTACTTAAGTTCAAGCAAAAATGATTCACTTTATTCATATGATTGAAATTCAAATGAAAATGAATGTACTTCATTTATATGTAACCTCAACTTTGAACTTTGCATTCTAAAAATATTTTAAATGAACTAATTTATAATTTTTTACGTGTTATGAATATAACTTAAATGATAATTCTAAAATTGGGCATCATAGCATATGGAGATGAATGCAATGTGCATCCATAAAATGTGTTTAGATATGAGTTGCCTAATGTATATGTCAACTATGGTTGTTATGACATGTCTACACATTTGTTTGCTGATACCTGATTACAATTTTCTGATGAGTATTAGCAATTTCGTTGAAAATGAAGTAGCCTTATTTTTTGTTGATAATACAACTAAATAATTTAAGTGTGCTTCAAAAAGCTTATGTTTTTAGATGAGATGGTCATGAGACAATTACACACGTCAACAACTTTCATAAGAGGTGAACTTTTGGATTATTTAAATGAATCTGTGTTTTCAATTAAGAGCAGGATTTAATCAATCTAGTCTTTGCCCACAACCAAGTAATATGGCTTTAGGAAAATCTCCTGAGGTTTTTCATTTCCAAAAGTTTATAGATAGGAGATGATGTACTGTCGTAAAAAATGCTCTCCGGCACACTTCCCCGAAACTCTCTATCTCCTACTTTCTAGGAGAGAGAGTACCCTCTCTCCAGCAGGTCGCGTGAGAACTACCAACCTCATCCTTTCCCTCAGCTATCTTCTTTTGTGATAGCTTTCCCCCTTCCTTCACCTCAGTCTCCCTTCCACAGACATGGGGAAAATAGAATTTATTTCCACGCCGGTTTCAAGTCATTCTATATTACCGTATGGACATCTGGCAAGGAAGTCTGGTTTGATTGGGTGGAGCGATGTAGAAATAGGATGAGATGAAGAACTCTCAGCAAAAAAGTGATGGAGTGGATTTGTTTTGTCCTGAAAGAAGCCTCAAACGACAACAAGAATCTTGTGAGGAGATGGAGAATGAAGGACCAAATGGCAGAGTATTTTAATACAAGGAAGTTTAATGCTCACGGAAGATTTATGAGTCTTTTGTCTCTAAAAGGAGCAGACAGAGCAGTAGTTATACTGCCAAAAGCTTTTAGTGCTGGTTGGAAAGACATTGTACTCAAGATAGGAAACTTCATTAATTATTCATCACCAAGAACATTAAAAGCTCCTCACAGAATGGTTGATACTAACCACTCGTATGCCAAGGTTGTTGAGGACAGTATATACCACTGAAGTTCCAGAAAGCAAAAGGCAAGAGGTTTTCCACTACTGCTACAATTGAGTATGGTGGAGGTTTGCTTGGAAGATGTATCACAGGAAACATCGGCAATCTTAGCTCTGAGATGCCTACCTTCTCCGAGGTTAGGAAATAGGCATCGTTAACTTGGAAGAAAGTTTTTGGGTTAACATCTACGAGATGATAGACAATACTTTCCTTTTTGAATTCCCCAATAGGAATATGGCTGAGCAGACACTTCAATGAGGGTGGACTGGAAGAAACCTAGGGTTTGGTTGGAATGGTGCAACCCTATAGCTGGGTGCACACCGGTGGCACAGAAGAGCAAAATGTTTTGGATCAGAGCGATTGGGCCACCTCTTCACTTATGGTCGCATGAAATTTTCCGACATATTGGAGACCTTTGTGGTGGCTGGATATACTTAGGTATGCCTTTGGGAGCAAAATCTAAATCCAAAGGAATTTGGGATTCAGTAGTGGAAAAGTGTGAGAAGAAATTGACAAGGTGGAAATCTCAGTATTTGTCCCTCGGAGGTAGACTCACTTTGATTAATGTTGTCTTGGATGCTTAGCCTACTTAATGCTTTCCCTATTCCCAATCCCTCCTAGAGTCATTCAATGGCTGGACAAGGTTAGGAGATCCTTCCTTAGCAAGGGAATAAGGATTAAAGAGCTTTTCACCTAGTCAAGTGGAAGGAAATCATCAGAAGCAAGAGAAGAGACGAGGGGGATTTGGAATTAGGAATTTGAAGCATCATAACAAAGCTTTGAAGCTTAAATGGCTCTGGAGATATTCACAGGCACCTCAAACACTATGGAGCAGAGTCATAAAGAGCTAGTATGGGGAAGAGGACAGTTGGGTCTCCAAGGAGGTCAATACTCCATATGGAATCAATCTTTGGAGGACTATCAGAAGCTACTGGACTTTTCTCAAAAATCACTCCCACATCAGAGTGGTTAATGGGAACAAGACTAGGTTTTTGGAAAGACAAATGGATTGGGACAATGAGCCTTGAAGACATATTCCGAGATTTATTTGTTATAGCCTTAGACCAACATAAATCAGTTGCCGAGATGTGGACACAACAACGGTGGGACCTTAGATTCAGAAGAATGTTGAATGATTGGGAGATACCTAGACTTACGGAACTGTTTAAGCAGTTAGAGAATTGTTTTCAAGGGTTGCAAGCAGGTGCATATTGCCTATGGTGGAGTGGACATGTAAGTGGAACATATAAGGTCAACTCAGGGTATAGGATTTTGAACCAGGTAGAGCCACATATTACTAACTGGCCTTGGAAGCGTATTTGGAAAACTAAGATACCTTACAAAGTATCTTGTTTCACCTGGCTTCTAGGCTCTAGCTAAAAAAACAATTTTGACACATGAAAATTTGATCAAAAGGAATATTGCTCTCTGCTCTAGATGTTTCCTTTGCGAAAAGGAAGCTGAGATAGTAAACCATTTGTTCCTACACTGCAGTATTACATATCAACTATGGAAGATTTTCATCAATCTCAGAGGCATAGCCTGGACAATGCCAAACAAGATTGGTGACCCTCTTTTTAGCTGGGAGGAAGCAGGAGCGGGTGCAGGAAACAAAGAGAGATGGAGGATCATCCCATCATGTATTTGGTGGACTATTTGGAAGGAAAGAAATGATAGATGTTTTGAGGATAGGAGGAGTTTAGTACAGGATATTAAGCTAAAATGCATTTTGCTTTTCTGTTTTTGGTGTACTAAACTGTATTCTAGTGACACTGAATCAGTCCTAGATGTCCTAGTCACCATTTAGCATTGGTTTCATATCTGGTATATTCAATATCTATTCCATTTGTAAATTGTTTTTTTCAGTACTACCTAAGTACTGCTTTTAATACAAAATTACCTTACAAAAAAAAGTCCATAGACTAAGCTATTAGTTGTAAAATGGCTGAAATTTGGAGGTTCATAGGAAACAAGAATTGAATCTGTATCTATAAGCTGAAATATCTCTAATATTCCACTTTGGAACTTAAATACGTTGTTTTCCTGAAATGGGTAACCTTTTCAACCTATTGCCTTCAACTTATTTGTATTGCATCAAAGGTTTTTTCCTCGCACGAGCATTTTGAAGATCATTGTGCAAGAAAACTGGAGTCACCTTTCTGTTTCCCCAAGCCAGCCTAGCATGTAAATCTATTCCCAAGCTGTTGCTTTTATCTAGCAAAATTTCTTACTTTGTATCCTTTTCCAACTAGAATAAGGAAAAAAAACATTCTGACACTTTTGTAATCCAGTTCTCTGTATCTGGATTCGGACAGTTCAATTACAGAGGCCAACAAGTTTCAATGCTGCCAGTTTAGTTGTTGGATGTTTTGGTTCATTGTGCCTATAGTAAGGCCATCAAATTTGAATTTTCAAAAGATGCAAGATGGTAAAGCATATGTTGCATCACAGTGAAATTCACAAAAACAATGTTATGTTGGTATTCGGAACTCACATCTCTAACTTAATTTTTGCCTTGTCAGAATACTGTAACTTGCTAGTATGGACTCATTGCAGGGAAGAGTTAGAAGAGGGTACTGAAGCTGCAAAATTTCTGGAATATTATATTCAACAAACAGTCACAGGAAGTTATAGTTACTTAAAACAGGATATAGCTTTGTTGAGAAAAAGAACCTTACAAAAAGGCTATTGAAGATTTGCCTTCCCGAGAGTAGCAGATTTTGTTGCAGTGCTTAAGAAGGAAAAATCTTCCAATTGTGATAGTGACGATGCATCCAGTACTTGGTTTAGCAATTACGAAGAGATTTTTTCACAATTGTCAAGCGTTCTCAGGAGGTACCTAAGAAAAAGAGTCCATTTTTGCCCAAAAAACAGGCTCTAAGAAAAAGAAAGAAACCATTTTTGCCAAAAAAACGTGCTCTTCCATCCCTCACTCCATCTCCAATCCCTGCAACTGTTCTGTCTCCCGCTCCCTCTCCACATCCTGCAGCAGTTCCAACCCTCGCTCTATCTCCAGGTCCTGCAACTGTATCACCAGTTTATGCTCCAGTTCCTTCTATTGAAGTGCCCACTAGCTCTCCTCCAGCTGTGGAGCCTCCTTCTCCAGTTCTAAAACCTCCTGCAAAGCCTCCAAAACTTCGAGCTTACACCAATTCTTCTAAGCCTTTGCCTGTTAATCCTCCAGATAAACCACAAAATGGTCCTAATTTTCCAGGAATTAATCAAGAGCATCGAAATTATTTAATTGCAGCTGTGGCTGGATGCTCCGTTGCAGGAATTGCCTTTTTAGCTGTGTTGATATTCTGTTTTAAGAAGAAAAAGAAAGAAATAGCTCCAAATGATGGGCGGGCAAAGGGATGGGAAACAGCCTCTGAATTCGAATGCAGGTGTTTATTTGCTGCTATTTATCATGATGGTTAATTAATCCATCATATCATTCTTTTTCATTACATTTCAGTAATTGGTATGATTTGTATTGTTAGGTTCTTCTCTAAATGTCAAGTGTGCATCAGCTGTAAATGATGCTGATCCTCATAAATCTTCCGAAGCAGACGCGGAACTGTCAAAACCTGAGATGAATGCAAATGCACATGCACCAGTACCGCTTCCTCCAGGAAAATCTGCACCTCCACCTCCACTTACTGGTCCTCCACCACCTCCTCCTCCTAAACCACCTCCTCCGAACCCACCTCTACCTCCAAAAGTTTTCCCTCCTAATTCACCAAAACCTGGTAATTTGCCAAAGCCTTCACCTCTTGGAGCACATCAGTGAGGACGTTCAGAAGACCGGGGGGAGTGACTCATTGGGTGAATCTGATGCTACCAAAACAAAATAAAAACCATTCTTTTGGGAGAAGGTTCTTGCTAACCCTGACCACTCTATGGTTTGGCTTGAAATAAAAGCCAGCTTGTTCCAGTAAGCTTCGCACTGATCTTGCTATTCACTTTTCTCCTGCAAGAGTTTAACTGTTTCTGTTTTTATCTTTCTGATTGCTGAATTTTACAACAGGTTTAATGAGGAGATGATGGATTCTTTGTTTGGATATTTACCAGGAGACCAAGGGAAAGATGATCGAAGAAAAGTTTCCTCATCCTTTGATCAAACCTCACAGTACATTGAGATTATTGATCTTAAGAAATCACGAAATCTAGCAATTCTCCTCAAAGTCTTAAATGTGACAACAGAAGAAGTTTATGATGCTCTCGAGGAGGGTAAATCTCTCTCTCTCTCTCTCTCCCTCCTTATGGTGGCTTTATGAATCCTGTTAGAAATTCCATTTTGTTCCATTTCACTCCAGTACTTAATATTTTATCCTAAAGGACGGTTTTTGGATTATCTAATACTAGAGGACCGTCCGTCTCACATTGACCCTACGTGATATCTATGTCTCTAATAAAACTAATAGGCTCTTGGCAACCACCTGAGTAAATATAGCATCAATATGATCCCGACTAGTTGGTATCATGTATACACTATACGTATGATTTGATTCATTTTGTTCTTGTTAGAATAGGAATAAGTAATACAATCCTACTTAGAATAGGAATACAAATAGGAATAGGAATAAGAATCCTAATCTTTAAAAGAGTCTAATGTAGTGTCTATAAATAGAGTCTCAATGTTATAATGCAAATACACAATTCAGTAAATTCTATTTCTCACATAGTATTAGAGCATTGGTGAGAAACTTTAAGTCAGCGTGTCAAATTCCGGCGACAGTTGAGGCTGATTTGTGTCATCTTTTGTTCTAAAGATGTTGTGCGAAAATCAACACCATCACGAGGCTCGAGAAGCTCAAGCGACCAAACCCCAACCAAAACCATCGGAAAACAACCCCTCACGCGTTCTCACATGCCGTTCAAAGGTGGAAGTTTTCCAGCGCGATCTGAATCACGCACCAGCGCAGAGGGCTGCTCCGGTCATTTATTTCGAGTTGTTTTTCTTCTGTTGGGGTCATCCAGTATTTCCGATCAAAACCCATCCAGTTTTCTTCGGATCTGATAACTGGAATTAGGTTTTCCGGCGATTTCCAGGCTGATTCTGGCAAGCTCCCAGCGAAATCGGAATTTTTCAGAACTTACAGGCACTATAGGCAGACTCTAGCAGTTTCCAGCAAGTCTCTTACTATTTTTAAGTCAAATTTAGAAAAATGTCTTTTGGGTGTGATGTTTTTGGCTTAAAAAATATGGGTATTGGAAGTTCAAGCCCTATAACTACTTCAGAACCCTTAATGGTAAGTTCAAACTATTTGGCTTGGGCTTCCTCAGTTGAGTCGTGGTACAGGGGTCAAGGTGTTCAAGATCACTTAACAAACAATGCTTGTGTGGTAGATGGAAAGACAATCTAGTGATGAAGATGCAAAAGTCAAAGCATAATGGGAGAAAATGGATGATCAATTATGTAGTATGACTCTCTATTGTTTCAAAGTTGATTCCCCTGTTTCACCCATTCGAGACATGTTATTCAGTTTGGGAAAAAGCACGTGCTTTATACACTAATGACATATCTAGATCTATGATGTGATATCTTGAATAACCAACTTAAAGAAACAAGAATTTGATATGTCTACTTACTTGGGACAGGTACAAGCAGTCATGGAGGAATTTGAACGTTGAGGCTAGTCACTACAAACGTGGAAAAGCAGCAAGAGCATAGACATACATTATTTCTATATCTTACACTCGCTGGACTCCCTACTGACCACAATTCTGTGCATGACTAGATTCTAGCTAGTCCTACCGTTCCTACAATTGATGAATTATTCCCTTGTCTACTTCGTCTTGTTGCGTCTCCTAGTCACAAAGTAGTTTAATCACCCACTGTTGACTCTTCTATTCTCGCATCTCAAACCATAGAAAAATGAACATATTAGTCTATGGACAATCGGCGAGGAGGAGGACGTTTTGGGAAACCTTGATCCTAGTGTAGTTATTTTCATGAACTTGGACACACGCATAACATATGTTATACTTTGCATGGTCCACTACCCAGCTATGATCCCATTACTCTCAAGGAATATAATGAGCTCTTTCAAAATTGAGCAGGTAAGCACACATCTCCACAAGTATCATTTGTTGCTTAGCTTGATTGACCATTCAATAATGCTCATATTGCTCAGACAAAATATAATGCGTTCTTTCAATATCGAGCAAGTAAGCAGACACCTCCATTAATGGCTTCGGTTGCTCAACCTAATCTTTCTGTTGTGGGTAATTCTTTTGCTTGTGTTTCACAATCTAGTTCTCTTGGATTAGGGGTAATGGACTCGGGCGCTTCGGATCATATTTCTGGTAACAAATCACTTTTGTCTGATATTATTTATTCACAATCTCTTCCTCCTATTACTTTAGCCAATGGGATCCAAACAAAACCAAAAGGGGTTTCAAAAGCCAAACCCCTATCTTTTGTCACTCTCGACTATGTTCTTTATATCCCTGGTTCTCTTTTAATCTGGCATCTGTTAGTCGTTTAACACGTGCCCTACATTGTGGCATAACATTTTTTGATGATTTTTCTCTCTTGCAGAACCACAGTACGAGATAGATGATAGGCAGATTGAACTATTTTTTAGGTTTTGAGATTGCTCAGTCTAGATTAGGTAAACTTCGCACTGATCTTGCTATTCACTTTGCTCCTGCGGGAGTTTTACTGTTTCTGTTTTTACCATTCTGATTAATGAATTTTATTACAGGTTGAATGAGGAGATGATGGATTCTTTGTTTGGATATATACCAGGAGACCAAGGGAAAGATGATCGTATAAAAGTTTCCTCATCCTTTGATCAAACCTCACAGTACATTCAGATTATTGATCCTAAGAAATCACAAAATCTAGCAATTCTCCTCAAAGCCTTAAATGTGACAACAGAAGAACTTTATGATGCTCTTGATGAGGGTAAATCTCTCTCTCTCCCTATGGTGGCTGTATGAATCCTCTTAGAAATTCCATTTTGGTCCAATTCACTCCAGGACGAAATATTTTATCTTGAAGGATAATTTTTGGATTGTCTAATACTAGAGGACTGTCCGTCTCACATTGACCTTACGTTGATATATATGTCTCTAACAAAACTAATAGGCTCTTGGCAAACACCTGAGTAAATATACATCAATATGATCCCGACTAGTTGGTATCACATATAGACTATACGCATGATTTGATTCATTTTGTTCTATTCTTAGCTAAGTTTGCATTGATTTTGAGAAAATATAGGGATAACTTTCCTACATATGGTTTTCGGTTTACCTTTGTTCTCTTCTGACGCCTGAATTTATCATATTGTTTCACCTGCAAACAGTACATTTGGGAGTCTATGTATGACATGCTAAACCATCTCAGTCGACCTTTTCTAATTTTATCCTCTACACGTGCTGCTCAGCCTCTCTGTCAGATGTGTTTATTTTAATCTTTTCAAATTTTGTAAAATCGCATTTCTACAACACTCAGATTGTGGATAAATTGGACCTTAGCAACCCAACTTTCGCTTCCATATAACATTGTTAGATATGTGAACATGAATTTGAATTAAATCAGTATCTTAACATCCGCACTTGCTGTATTTACTCTTGTGTTTAAGGGAAAGAAAAAGTCCCATCTAAAATTTTCATTACGTGTGTTGCAACATGCCAACGATCACCTAGATACCAATCACAAAAACTTTAAGGGATGAGAAGACCAGTAAGATGAATTTGTACTCTTTGAATGATAGCATATGCTTATTTTGTTACAACTGGATATGTTGAAAATAATGTTCTAGTTCAGCTTGCAAAATTAAATGTGGCAAAGTTTGTACAGCATGAAGTTAATTGGAAAACTATGGTATTACTTCAATCATTTACATTTGGTATGGTACTTATTTGATACACTGCTTTTTAAAAGATGTTCTACACAATCCCAAGGAAAATATTGAAGTTTCACGATGACAAAATTCCCTTATTTTGATGTACCTTGCCACATACAATCGATCTTATCTGCTATTTAATATTAAATCGTGAAAGGATTGACGTCAATTGGTACTTCAACTTAGATCTTGCAATATTTGTACAGTTTCAATTATGTATTATTTTCATCAGGAAGATTCTGAAGCTCTACTCTTTTACTTAAGTCTCTTATCAGGTAATGAGCTGCCTCCTGAACTCAAACGAACTCTCTTGAAGATGGCACCAACAACAGATGAGAACTAAAACTCAGAGTATTTGCATGAGACATTTCTCAGCTCGGTCCTGCTGAACGTTTTCTCAAGTCCATGGTTGCAATTCCATTTGCATTCAAATGGATGGAAGCAGCAAACTCTGATTATTTGCTGGATACATTTCTCCGCTCGGTCCTGTTGAATGTTTTCTTGAGTCCATGGTTGCAATTCCATTTGCATTCAAATGGATGGAAGCATTGCTGCTCATATGTTCTCTTCAGGAAGAAGTTTCTTCCATTAAAGAGTCCTTCGCAACCTTGGAGGTAAAGAGTAAAATATTGAGTTTCTTATAATTTTATGGTTGCAGTTTAGGGTGAATTTTTTTTGTTATTCTTCTTTGGCATCAGTTTTTATCTGTTGATTTTCTGCTTGGTGGTTTGCCAAGTATACATTGTGACTTGCAGGTCGCATCTAAAGAACTGAGAAACAGCAGACTCTTCCTGAAACTTCTTGAAGCAGTTCTAAAAACTGGCAACAGCATGAATGATGGTGCACAGGCATTCAAGCTTGACACTTTTGGAACTCTCAGATGTGAAAGGAACTGATGGAAAGACCACTCTTGAACTTTGTAGTTCAGGAAATTATTTGATCTGATGGATTGAGAGCAGCACGTAGATTAAAAGAGAACCGAAGCACTACCAGTGTGCAGACAGAAGATTTTGTAGAGGATAATGCTCAGGAGTCAGCAGATTATCAGCGTAACCTTGGTCTTCAGGTGGTTTCAGGTTTAAGCAACGAGCTTGAGAATGTAATAAAAGCTTCACTTATTGATGGCAAGAACTTGAGTTCAGCTGTCATGAAGCTTAGTTAGCCACTAGTGAAAACTAAAGAGTTTCTGGACACTGATATGATAAGTTTGGAGGATGAAAGTAAGTTTCGTGATCCACTCACAAATTTTATCCAACATGCAGAACAGGAGATTACTTGCATCCTAGAAGAAGAGAAAAAATTCAGGGAAGGACGAAGGCTTGCGTCTCTTTTCAGTCGTTAGTGATTTCTTGATTATGTCGAACAAGGTATGTACTGTGGTGAGGAACTCAACAAAATTTCCAGTTAAGACTCCTAGAAAAGGGGCATTAATATCTCCTTCCCAAGAATCTTGTCCCAAGTCTTTGCCAGACATACGTAAACAACTATTTCCTGCAATCCAGGAGCGACAGATGCACGATTCTAGTGCAGATGACGAGAGCTCAAGCCCATAGCTGTCTGGTATGTATGTTTATCAAGTATAAATCAGTTTCTGTGAAACTAGGCAAAGAGGGCTGATGAGTTATAACTTTGCTGTTTTGATGTGTAGGTGTCAGAGTACTTTGGAGCTAATTATGGCTTGGATATATAATAGACATTTTGCTTCAATGCTCTCTTAGAGCCCTAGCGCTAGCGGTAGGATGAATGGCTATAGTAGTTATTGCATGGTCTACTACAACTACCTCTCCATGTTTGTTGTCACCTTTGTCTATAAGAATCTATCTAAATATCGAGATGGTAATGGTACTGAAATCTCCTTAATATTTGTTAATTTATTTTTAGTATATAAAGGAAGTTAGACCAGATTTGTATAGTTGCATTCTTCTAGTTTCAGCTTCTTTTTTGGTCAAGATGCATGATTGCTAATTCATCTGTTTCTAATCCATTTTGTTTTTCTGCTGGACACTCAACTTGGCACAACCTTTTAGTGTCATATCTTCCAAAACCAAGTTGTGTACCGTCAGCTTTGCAATTCCTACTAACATCTGCCTTTATGATATTTACTACATTTCATACGTTTCATTATTATACTAAACTTTCATCGTCTTTGGTCTACGACTGTCTACTGCTCATTCTATATTTCTGTAAATTTGAAGTTGTGAGTATTAGGATTTGCGTATAGCATTTCTAAGGATATCCCTTCTTTATAAGTCTTGAATCGTTTCTGTTGATATTTAAGCGGAGAATGATAGAGGACGGATCTATTATCTCCGAGTTTCAAAGCATTGGTCCCAGACAATTAGTAAATGCATTGGCAAATAATTTATTTTTTGAACCTCTTGTTCACATAGATTTGGACGGGGATCCAAATGAGATAATGATTATTCATTTCAATCTATCTACATTTCTCATTGCTTATTTTCTTCCCCTACTATTGAAAATTTATTCATCAAAGTGGCAAGCAGAGAATCTAATTGTAAAACTATTGTGATTTAGATATTTGATAATAGAAGGATATTCATAATCAACATATATTTTCAACATTCTTTGAGGCCTCATGTTTGTAGGTTGAGGTGGAAAAATTAGAACATATACCGCATAAATAAAATTTATGAAATAGTAATTAGAACATATTCTTGTCATCTTCAATTTAAAAAGTTTGTATGTTTACGCACTTCATGCATTACTACTATACAACGTATAAATTTACACTACTTTTAATACACAAATAACTCTTTTTTAACCAGCCATCAAACAACCCCTAGAAATATAATATTGCATTATTGCTAATGGAGATAAGAAGAATATAAAGGTAAAAAGATACTTCAATTCGTCTTAAATTGCATTTTTAATTGTGGGATTGGAGGTGGGAGAGGATATTAGTAGCTCAATTGATTGGCTACCGAAACTTCTCCATTTTTTCTCCCCTTACCCCCAAATTTATTTTGTTTGAAAATCATTTACGGCTCGTACTTTGTTTTAAAATCTCATCCCCCCTCAACTTTGTACAATAGACATTCTTCCCCTTTTAATCTAATTGATTTTTTCAAATATCTATTTTATCCTTACATTATCAATCTTTATCTTCTTCTTTTTTACTTCTTTAAAATCACGTGTTTATTATTCATAATTGAGGAGATAATTTAATTTTTAAAACAGAGTTAAAAATATAAATGATTTTCACCCATTTTTCATGAGACTATGACATTTTGTCTGTAATGTACAAGCATTTTTTGAACTATGAGAATTAATAATCTCATTCAATTAATACATTGCCAAGAAAGTTAAGGAATAGACATTCATTTTCAAAGTATATATCACATGTAATAAGATTTACTATATCTAATTTTATTTTATTTTAAAATACTTATTGGTAGGACTTTCTCTATTGACATTTCAAAATGTCGAAACTTTGCAAGTAACCCCAACATAAAAAATAATGGAGAATGTGTTTTGACATTTTTTCGTGACCCTCCCTCCTTGTATCCAATGCTCGATAGTTTTCTTCAAACTCATATAATAAACGTATACCCAATTTAAAATGACCAATCACACCATGAAAAAGAGATTATCTCCCTATAAATATCAGAAAGGACCAAAACGTGATTGTTATATCAGCCTCCAACCATCCTTTTCCACCTATAAATAGTAATATTGATGTAACTCATAAAAAAATGTAAAAAATCATTTTTCCAACTATAAGAACAAAAGATCTCATCAATTGATACATGAATGGCCAAAAAATTTACGGAATAGACATTCAAATCAAAATATATATAAAATTCAGTAATATTTACTATATCTAATTTAATAAATTTTTATATTCATTGATACGACTCTTTTTGTTGACATCTCAAAATATTGATGTGGACGTGCTCTGACTATGCAGGAGCCTCCCTCTCGTCATTGAATGCTTGATAATTTTCTTTAAT
Organism: Solanum tuberosum; assembly: GCF_000226075.1. Classification (NCBI taxonomy): domain Eukaryota; kingdom Viridiplantae; phylum Streptophyta; class Magnoliopsida; order Solanales; family Solanaceae; genus Solanum; species Solanum tuberosum. The sequence goes on along the minus strand of NW_006239248.1, from coordinate 462,362 downwards.
AAATTTTTTTAAAATCCTCAATTAATTTCGTACTATCAAATATTGCTACAATATTGACTTCTTTCATAACCAAATTAAAATATTATCTTTTTGATATGGTATATATTATAATTTTTCGAGAAGGCATATATCTTCCTTAATTATTCATACGATCAACTAAACACCGATAAATTTTCATATTCTTTATAAAATCATAAAATATTTTTTTAAAGAAATATTAAAATCTTAATAAGATTAAAGAAACTTAAATGAACTACATTTTCAGATTGTAGAAAATGACAACATAAGGTGTTTGTGGAAAAAAATTTAAAATCGATTAAAAGCATATAATAAAGGGTAAATCACATAAATTTGCAATATTACAAAAATATTTACATCTATGGCAATATAATTTTTCTAACTAAATATAACATTTTTTTAGAATTAAAAAATAGTATTGTTTATCTTCCTTCACCTCTTTCTCTGCCCTTTTTCTCTTCCTCTTTTTTTTTTTCTTCTTCTTTGTCGTCTCTTTCTGTGTCATTCTTTCTCTTCCTCCTCTTTTTTTTAATTCTTTTTTTTTTTTGAAATTTTCATTCAAATAACTGTTTTTAAATCAGTTTTTGCCCATATTTCACTATTTTTATCCAAAAACACAACGAGAAGAGGAATAGAAAAATAAAAAAATTGTACAATATCATGTTCTCAAATAGAAATTTCAAAATCTTTAAAATTATAAAAACAAGAGTTCACCATTGATGGTCATTATAAAGATTCAAATTTTGAATTCATTATTTGAATTTTACGAATTTGTGTTTAGTTCTTTTTTTTTGATGACAAGGGAAACCCCCAGCCGCTACCCTTTGGGTGAAACTCCCGCTCCTATGCAATAGCTCACAAACCACATAGAAGAGGTAACTCGCACTAGGCAAACCTGGTTTGATGAGCTCAACCCAGAAGGCAAACCCCTTCCTTTCGCTGGCAAGGGGTTTTGAACTTGAGACCTTAGTTTGGATAGGTTGTTCCTACAAATA
>NW_006239248.1:460249-461087 GCF_000226075.1 Solanum tuberosum | reverse complement strand
CATGCTTAATTCTCTCTTCTAATTCAACTTTAATATTTGTGTAATGCACTTTTAATACAAGTTAATTCATTTTGCAATTTATTGGTTGATTTGTTATGATTGAATTACTTCTTTAATTCATTATTAAAACAAGTTTTATTCAGTTTACAAAGCACATAATGTTCTTTCGTTTGCTACATTTTGCATTCATGTTTAATTCGCTTCTAATTCAACTTTAATATGTGTGTAATACATTTTTTATTCAAGTTTAATTCATTTGACAGTTTATTATGTTTCTTCATTTGTTACAATTAGATTACTTGTCTAATTAATTATTGATACAAGTTTTATTCAGTCTATGAATCGTTGACTTCTCTTTCGTTTGCGATTAGTTTTGATAGGTTGTTCCTACAAATAGTTGAAAATATCGTTTGGAGTTTATATCTCAATTTTTAAGAGGGTTTAGGTTAAGTTTAGAATTGACTTTAGGAAAAATATTGGATTGAAGCTCGAAAAGGATGAAGTTTTACGGAACTATATCGCATTTGTATTAAAGTTGTATTAGATATGTTTCGTAATTGTATTAAAATTGTATTAAAATCATGAACAACATCCTACATTTTATAATACATATTGCAAAACTTCACTCCCTTTTTAATGATATTAGCTAAAATAATTTAGGTAACACACTTATAATATATTTATAATACATGCACAATACATTGTTAATACATATTGCAAACATCACTCACATTCTTAGTGATACAAACCAAAAGTAATTTATAAGACACATATAATACATGTTTTATTCATGAATAATACATTTATAATACGTATTGCACACTTTACTCATTTTTTT